>NW_015505880.1:545996-547733 GCF_001515645.1 Sinocyclocheilus grahami | reverse complement strand
AACCAGCGGACCGATCTCGTTCACAGCATCTATATGTTGTTTTGGTCATTCTGAAATGCGTGAGGAAAGTCTGTCATCAAAGTATTTCTGTATAATTACTGTCTTACACAACTGTGTTCCCAAACAGAAGGCATCCACCTCTAAAAGCAATGACTGCATTTGTTACGTCTGCTCTCTGAAGCGCAAGTAATTTATTACATATGAAAATTATTATATTCAGTGGCCTTCTAGTTTTCTTAGAGATATTTAGTGCCAGTTTATCAGGAAGTGATGATTTTGTTCTCTTTGGCTCGTTGGATGGAAACGGTGCTTTATTCGCATACGTTTTATGCGATATTCCAGTTTTGCGCACAAGTTAAATTTGCATCTTTGGATGGAAACATAGCTACTGTTATCATGTTTAACGTGACGTTGTTCTTGCTTTTCAGCATCTGACCAAACACACCAAGTTTGTGCGCGACATGATTCGCGAGGTGTGCGGTTTCGCGCCGTACGAGAGGCGCGCTATGGAGCTGCTCAAGGTGTCCAAGGACAAACGCGCCCTCAAGTTCATCAAGAAAAGGGTGTGTTTTGAATTTGTCAAGTTGACCTAATTTGGTGTTTCCAGTCAAAAATGACCAGCTGTTGAGAATTGCTTGTAAATTTCTCGTTATGCTTTATTATAACCAAATGTTGGATTCAGTCTTTTGTCAACCTGTTTTCTTCCAGTCTACACAGTTTGTGTTTGTTTTTGGAACTGGTGGATCGTAGGCCTCAATGCTCCTCACATTTTGAGTGAATATTGCCAAAATTATCCACAAATGATGCTTTTTTTTGTCCCTTACTCTATCTCAGATCAATGGAAGCCCGTTTCTGCCACGGAATATAAAATAAAAGATAATTGCGACTTTTTAATCTCACAATTCTGACTTTTTTTCTCAGAATTGCGTGATATAAACTCGCTATTGCGAGAAAAAAGTCAGAATTGTGTCTCAAATTCTCAAATCTGAGAAATACTCAGAATTGCGAGAAAAAAAGTCAGAATTGCGGAAAAACTCGCTATTGTGATCAGAATTGCGACCAGCTGTTGAGAATTGCTTGTAAATTTCTCGTTATGCTTTATTATAACCAAATGTTGGATTCAGTCTTTTGTCAACCTGTTTTCTTCCAGTCTACACAGTTTGTGTTTGTTTTTGGAACTGGTGGATCGTAGGCCTCAATGCTCCTCACATTTTGAGTGAATATTGCCAAAATTATCCACAAATGATGCTTTTTTTTGTCCCTTACTCTATCTCAGATCAATGGAAGCCCGTTTCTGCCACGGAATATAAAATAAAAGATAATTGCGACTTTTTAATCTCACAATTCTGACTTTTTTTCTCAGAATTGCGTGATATAAACTCGCTATTGCGAGAAAAAAGTCAGAATTGTGAGATAGAGTCTCAAATCTGAGAAATACTCAGAATTGCGAGAAAAAAAGTCAGAATTGCGGAAAAACTCGCTATTGTGAGAGAAAAGTCAGAATTGCAAAATATAAACTCAGTATTGCGAGAGAAAAAAAAGTCAGAATTGCAAAATATAAACTCAGTATTGCGAGAGAAAAAAAAGTCAGAATTGCAAAATATAAACTCGCTATTGTGAGGAAGTCAGAATTGCGAAATACAAACTCGCTATTGCGAGAAAAAAAAGTCAGAATTGCGAGGAAAAAAGTCAATTGCGAAATATAAACTCGCTATTGTGAGAAGTCAGAATTGCGAA
>NW_015505880.1:537670-545779 GCF_001515645.1 Sinocyclocheilus grahami | reverse complement strand
AAAGTCAGAATTGCGAAATATAAACTCGCTATTGTGAGAAAGTCAGAATTGCGAAATATAAACTCGCTATTGTGAGAAAGTCAGAATTGCGAAATATAAACTCGCTATTGTGAGAAAGTCAGAATTGGGGAAAAACTCGCTATTGCGAGAGAAAAAAGTCAGAATTGCGAGGAAAAAAGTCAGAATTGCGAAATATAAACTCGCTATTGCGAAATATAAACTCGCTATTGTGAGAAGTCGGAATTGCGAGTAAAAAAGTCAGAATTGCGAAATATAAACTCGCTATTGTGAGTCAGAATTGCGAAATATAAACTCGCTATTGTGAGAAGTCAGAATTGCGAGGAAAAAAGTCAGAATGGCGAAATATAAACTCGCTATTGTGAGAGTCAGAATTGCGAAATATAAACTCGCTATTGTGAGAAAGTCAGAATTGCGAAATACAAACTCGCTATTGCGAGAGAAAAAAGTCAGAATTGCGAAATATAAACTCGCTATTGCGAGATGAAAAAGTCGCAATAACCTTTTTTTTTTTTTTTCAGTGGCGGAACGGGCTTCCATACAGATCAGTGCAGCCTTCGTAATAATACAGCATCTGACCTTATGTTTACGTGATGAAGCCATTCAATTATATTTTAACCGCACATAAAACTGCTGTTGTAGAAGCAGGTTTGATTTCTGCTGAACCTCATGTTATCCTCATGATCTGATTGTGTTGTTGTGTGTGTGTGTGTGTGTGTGTGTGTGTATATGTGTAGGTGGGAACTCACATCCGCGCCAAGAGAAAGAGAGAAGAGCTCAGCAACATTCTGGCGGCGATGAGGAAAGCTGCTGCCAAGAAGGAGTAGCCTGTGTAATGACAAATAAATTTGTGTGTGTGAAAACAAGCTTTGGACTCTTGAGCCTCATTGAAACCTGAGTAGCTGATGTTTGCAGGAAGGCACTGGCGTGTGTTTAACCAGTTCACAGAGTAAATATGATCAGTGTCATCTGTCACAGAAATGAACCCAAGCGTCCGCTATTATGCACTGCAAATGCATGATGAAATTGCAACTAAGTAATGTTTGAAATGCTGGTTTTCAACATTATCACACATCAAATGTTCATTGTGCAAGAAAACACATTTGTGTGTGCATGTATAAACCTTTTGTGTTTCAATCAAATGAGTCAGATGTTAATTGTAGTTGAAAACACCTGCTTCTGGGTGTTTTATATACGCAGAATGTGTAGTTGTAGCATGCACAGAATAATGTAGAACACAATATATTAATGGGAATAATAAGGAAATAATAAAAACATCAATAAGACACTTAGGCCTGGTTTCACAGACAAAGCTTAGACTAAGCCAGGATTAGGCCATAGTTCAATTAGGACATTTAAGTAATCTTTTATAAATGTTCCTGAGAAAAAACATTGCTGGTGTTTATCTTGAGAAAAAACAAATGCACTGATAAGTCTGCAAGTTTCTTTCAGTTGAAACAGCTCAGACTTCTATTTTAGTCTGGGACTAGGCTTAAGCATCATCTGTGAAACCTGGGGTAAAATGATTAAAGATCGGTGGGAAAAACTATACAAGGTTATTTCCGCCATGGGATCTTACAAAAATGTAATTGCGACTTTTCTCTCAATTTCTGAGTTTATATTTCAGAATTCAGACTTTTTGATACATCAAAACATGCAAACGCAAATTTGTGTATAAACTGGCAATTCTGAGAAGAAAGGTCAGCATTGTGATATGTAAACTTGCATTCGCAAGAAAAAAAAAATGTTGCAATATTATTTGTTATAAATAAGCTTTCCACTGATGTATGATTTGTTAGGATAGGACAATATTTGGTCGAGATACAACTATTTGAAAATCTGGAATCTGAGGGTGCAAAAAAATCTAAATATTGAGAAAATCATCTTTAAAGTTGTTCACATGAAGTTCTTAGCAATGCATATTACTTACCAAAAATTAAGTTTTGATATATTTACGGTAGGAAATTTACTAAATATCTTCATGGAACATGATCTTTACTTAATATCCTAATGATTTTTGGCATAAAAGAAAAATCTATAATTTTGACCCATACAATGTATTGTTGGCTATTGCTACAAATATACCCCAGCGACTTAACACTGCTTTTGTGCTGCAGGGTCACATAAATTTAGAAATGTTTATATACCTATTTTTTTTTTATCTAATGATATTATTTTTTGATATGTAAATTAACTGAATAGATCCTATTCAGATCATATATATTTCTGCTGCGTAAACATCCACTCAAGCGGTTCCATAATATATATATATATTTATTGTAATTGATTTGAGAGAATACAATTAAGGCAGTTATTTACAAATATGACACTCGAGATGAAACGAAACATGATGTGAATATAAAACCTTCACTGGAGCAATCTCGGGATCCCAGAGTCTCAAAGGTTTCAGGAATCTTGACGACTTTCTGATCCACGTCCCACGAATCGAGAGGCAACGACGCGTGGCATTTTACGTGCTACTTCTGTGGGATACAAACTCACAAGGACAGAAGGGATTAACCTGGTTCTGTGTGCTCCTGATTCAGAATCGCGGTGTACCGAAAGATAAAACAGCACTACGCATTATTGTCCAGAGAACAGGATTTTGTAGATCTCGCTGTAGTTTTCCACGAAATGCACTTCCAGCCCTTCGGTGATGTACTCGGCCAGGTCCGAAAAGTCCTTTCTGTTTTCTGCAGGCAGGATGATGCAGGTTACACCAGCTCTCTTCGCCTGCCAGAGGAATTCAAACATGTTAGCATATATATATGAAAAACATATATATACATTTATATACACATATTGTCATTCACATACATTCTTAGACTATTAACCATACAAATATACATTTAATTCATATACACTGCCAGTCAAGTTTTTGAACAGTAAGATTTTTTATGTTTTTTAAATAATACTCTTCTGCTCACCAAGCCTGCATTTATTTGATCCAAAATACAGCAGAAGCAATAAAATTCTGAAATGTTTTTACTATTTAAAATAACTGTTTTCTATGTGAATATATAGTAAACTGTAATTTATTCCTGTGATCAAAGCTGTATTTTCAGCATCATTACTCCAGTCTTCAGTGTCACATGATCTTCAGAAATCATTCTAATATGCTGATTTGCTGATCAAGAAATATTTTATTATTATTATTATGTTGGAAACAGCAGAGTAGATTTTTTTCAGGTTTCTTTTAATAGAAAGTTCAAGTTCTTCTAGAAATAGAAAACTTTTGTAACATTATAAACGTCTTTATCATCACTTTTGATCAATCTGAAGCATCCTTTCTAAATAAAAGCATTTCTATAATTTTTCAAAAAAATTTATTAATTAATTAATAAAAAATAAAAATAAAAATAAATATATATATATAATATACACACTGACCCAAGCTTTTGAATGGTATAGTGTATAATGTTACAAAAGCTTTTTATTTCAGATAAATGCTGATCTTTGGATCTTTCTATTCATCAAAGAATCCTGAAAAATGTTTTAAATATTGATAATAATAATAAAAAATGTTTCTTGAGCAGCAAATCAGCATATCAGAATGATTTCTGAAGATCATGTGACACTTGAGACTGGAGTAATGATGCTGAAAATACAGCTTTAGCATTACGGAAATAAATTACATTTGACAATATATTCACATAGAAAGCAGTTCTTTTAAACAGTAAAAACATTTCAGAATTGTACTGCTTTTGGATCAAATAAATGCAGGCTTGGTGAGCAAAAGAGACTTCTTTATAAAACATTAAAAATCTTACTGTTCAAAAACTTTTGACTGGTAGTGTACATTTAAAGAAAAACTCAATAGATAATAGTTGAAATGGGGCAAAATTATATTAGCCAACATGTTTAGCCCAATGAAACAATCGTATTTTAAAAGAACAAAATGCAGAAACCTGCAGCAACACATTTGTTTGGAAGTGAAAGTGTGGCTTCCCTCTCTGCTAGCTTACAGCGATGGTCTTTTCCTTGATTCCTCCAACAGGCAGGATCTTCCCGGTCAGGGACACTTCCCCCATCATGGCCACGTTCTGGCGCGCTGGTGTGTTGGTGGCCAAGGACAGCAAAGCAGTCACAATAGTGCATCCGGCACTCGGCCTGTCTTTGGGAGTTGCACCCTAAACAGATTCCCAGCTTTAGTTATTACAAGAAACTAACTGAACCTTCTACCTCAGGGTTTGTCATATTGCGCTCCTGGAGGGACACCTTCCTCCAACACACCTGAACAAGGCAATCAAAGTCTTCAGGATTACTAGAAACTTCCAGGGATGTGTGTTGGAGCAGGTAGAAGCCAAACTCGGCTGAAGGGTGGCCCTCCAGGAGCAGAATTGGACAACTCTGGACAAGTGTAATCTTCACCTCAAGCATGGCTATTTAACACCTACTTGAACTCTCTATTCCAATCACCGTTGTCCAATCGTGCTCCTAGAGGCCCACCTTTCTTTAACACACCTAGGCACTTAAAGACTTCAGGATTGCTAGGCGCATGTGTTTGAGCCAAACTCTGCAAGTAAACGGCCCTCCTGAAGCAGAATTGGACAACTCTGGACAACTGCAATCTTCACCTCAGGCACATGGAGGTGTATGTGGGAGCCCACGAGGAAATCGTTGTCAGGTAGCTCCTTCATGAGGATTGAGCGTTTCTTTAACACACCTAGGCACTTAAAGACTTCAGGATTGCTAGGCGCATGTGTTTGAGCCAAACTCTGCAAGTAAACGGCCCTCCTGAAGCAGAATTGGACAACTCTGGACAACTGCAATCTTCACCTCAGGCACATGGAGGTGTCTGTGGGAGCCCACGAGGAAATTGTTGTCAGGTAGCTCCTTCATGAGGAATGAGCGCGCAAACGTGTACGCAATCTTGGCGCTTTCCTTCATCACGTCTCCCAGCTGCCCCGGGACCTCCTTTGGCTCCATCTTTCCCTTGCGGTTCTCTCGGTCGCCTCAGAGATATCTCGATGAAGAGCGTCGAGCCACCTGTGGAGGAGAGTAGAGTTGTTCCTTTAAGGTTTTGTGGACTAAACATCTTTAGGAGTGTTTCCACCAAGTCTGGTGCGACTAAGCATTACGAAAGTTCGCTGGAAACTAGGGGTGTGCGATATATATCATCTGCGATATATCGTAATTGTTGTTTTAACACGTGCGATTTGACATTATCAAGTATATTGCAAAAACCAAGCATAACACACCTATGCATAAGTTACTTGATCTAGAAGGTTAGACTAGTGCGTATGCGCATCTAGAGTGCGTTCTTTCACTGCATGATTCAGTCTATTAAAACGTCTTTGAATAAAATAAACAAAAAGTTAATTTTAAGAGACTTACGTTTTAGACACCATATTGCCTGTTTTTGCTCTATTTCGCCAACTAAAATTACTCCAAACACAGCCACAGCACTGTTTTGCGTCTCTGAGCAACATGACGGTGTTTCGTTCCTGAATGAATCAACCGTTTAAATGACTCGGTTCAATCGCAATGACTCACTTAATAACAATGACTTGCTGCCACCTACTGGCGGTTTTAATTTCACATTAAAAGTATCTATGTTTAAAATGTTAAAACAATATTTATGTATTTGTAACTGAGCTGCAATAAAGTGTGTAAACACACAAACTGCATTTGAAGTGGCATTTATGTTTCCTCTGCATTACAAAGACGAATTTTCATTTGCTTAGTAACAACCCAAATGTCTTATTATTCTAACTATATTAAATAAATAAAATAATAAAGTAGTTTTAATCAAATCAATTAAAAAAAAGAAAAACTGAATTTGAGAAAAAAAACATTTCATTGGGCCTTAAAGGTTTAGTTCACCCAAAAATGAAAATTCAGTCATTAATTACACACCCTCATGTCGTTTCAAACCCGTAAGACCTTCGTTCATCTTCGGAACACAAATTAAGATATTTTTGATGGAATCTGAGAGCTGACCCTGCATAGACAGCAACACAACTGAAATGTTCCCAAGTCCAGAGACATAGCAAGGAGATCTGTAAAATAATCCATGTGACATCAGGGGTTCATCCGCAATTATACGAAGCTACGAGAATACTTTTTGTGCGCAAAAGAAAAAAAAAAAGACTTTATTCAACAATTAGTCTTCTCTGCATCATCTGACGTAAATCAACGTATGCTGTTCTGTGTCAGCTGCATCACACGGATCTGTTTCCTACGTTGTTGTGATTTGATCTGAACGGAAACAGCGTACCTGCGTGACACAGCTGACACAGAACAGCATACGTTTACGTCCAGCTGATACCCTCCAAAATGGCACCAGGGTAATGCAGAGACGAATCATTTTTTTTCTTTTCTTTTGCACACAAAAAGTATTCTTGTAGCTTTGTATAATTGCGGATGAACCCCTGATGTCACATGGATTATTTTACAGATCTCCTTCCTACGTTTCTGAACTTAGGAACATTACGGTTGTGTTGCTGTCTATGCAGGGTCTGAGAGCTCTCAGATTCCATCAAAAATATCTTAATTTGTGTTCCGAAGATGAACGAAGGTCTTACGGGTTTGAAACGACATGAGGGTGAGTAATTAATGACTGAATTTTCATTTTTGGGTGAACTATCCCTTTAAGATCATGAGATATCAATTAATTAGACATGCAGTTTGATTAATACAATTTTATTTAACCATAACAAAATAGAATCCAGAAAAAAATGAAAACGGAAAAATTGAATTTTGAAAAAAATAAAGCGGAATTTGGGAAAAATGAAAACGGATTTCATAGATCCCTAAGATGGGTAAGAAGTTAGTCATACCTTTTCAACTTGCTTCTGAAGGTTCCTGACACCGCTCTCCCGGCAGTACTGTCTGATGAGGACGCTCAGAGCCTCGGGGGTGATTTTTGCCTTCTGTTCATCCAAACCACAGAGTTCGCAACTGGGGTACCAAGTATCTCTATGGTGGTTATAAAGACCAGGAAAAGGACTGAGAAAAGTCTAACTGTTGTGCCACCATCAATGCATCAAATCAAACTGATTCTTCGGAAGTGACTTCCAGTTAGAGGGACAATCCCCCTGAAGCAACTTGGTGTTTAAGGGTCATGGCTCATAGCTTTTTAACTATCGGTCTTGAAACAGCAACATTCCGGTTAAAATTTTACTGACTACAACATATCCAAACTGTAATGTTAACCCAAAAATGTGTTGTTGAGATTCATGAAAAGAGATCACCAAGTAAACGTACCTCTGCAATGGCCAGTCTCTCCTGAGCAACGTAACCTGATACGTTGATCATTTCCATTCGGTCCCTTAAGGGTTCGGGAATGGTGTCGAGAACATTGGCCGTACAAATGAAAAGCACCTGATGAATACACCAATGAAGGCACAATGAAACCAGAGTCTCCTTCCAACAGATGTGGATTTTCGCTAGTTTATACCTTAGACAGGTCCACGGGCACATCCAGGTAGTGGTCAAGAAAGTTAGCGTTCTGTTCTGGATCTAAAAGCTCAAGTAGTGCAGAAGATGGGTCACCCTGGTAACATCGACCTATTTTGTCAACCTGCACAACAAAAAGATTAATAGAGTATCAGTCGTTCTGACATAAGTAAGAACCAAAGTTTTAATATTGGGTAAGGTTAAAGGACATGAACATGAAACCAAAATTCCCTTGATCTTTTGATATATAAGAGGTCATTGTATTATAAAAACATCCTGTACGTTTCAGAACTCAAAACTTACTTGTTAGTCTAAAAACTTATATGGCAGTCTGCCAAAACGACAGCTTGTGGAATGTTCTACTTTATGATGTAATAGTGTGGATAAGTACTGCCTCCGCAGAAGATGATCAACGCTT
Organism: Sinocyclocheilus grahami; assembly: GCF_001515645.1. Lineage (NCBI taxonomy): Eukaryota > Metazoa > Chordata > Actinopteri > Cypriniformes > Cyprinidae > Sinocyclocheilus > Sinocyclocheilus grahami. The sequence goes on along the minus strand of NW_015505880.1, from coordinate 537,942 downwards.
GCTTCTACATCACTGCCTGTTTAGCCCTGCCCACTGATTCTACATTGTTGCCTGTTTAGCCCCGCCCACCGATTCTACATCGTTGCCTGTTTAGCCCCGCCCACCGATTCTGCATCGTTGCCTGTTTAGCCCCGCCCACCGATTCTACATCGTTGCCTGTTTAGCCCCGCCCACCGATTCTACATCGTTGCCTGTTTAGCCCCGCCCACCGATTCTACATCGTTGCCTGTTTAGCCCCGCCCACCGATTCTACATCACTGCCTGTTTAGCCC
>NW_015505880.1:526620-537449 GCF_001515645.1 Sinocyclocheilus grahami | reverse complement strand
CCCCGCCCACTGATTCTGCATCGTTGCCTGTTTAGCCCCGCCCACCGATTCTACATCACTGCCTGTTTAGCCCCGCCCATTGGTTCACTCATGTAGTGTAAATAACGAGAGGTGAACACAGGTCTACGCAGAAATCTAACGATAAAGATGGTGCGAATACAACAAGATGCTGCGCAGTGCCAAGCTGCGGAAAAACAGTGTTTGCGTTGCCTTCCTTCTGATCCCAACATTAGGAAAGTGTGGATGAACTTTATTTATAATGAAGATCCAGATCGCGTCAGTAAGAACTTGGTCCTTTGTTCACTTCATTTTACCGCGGATTCATTTACAAACAAGGAACAATTCGACAAGGAATTTTCAAAAAGATTGAAACTAATAGACGATGCTGTGCGACTATATTGGATCCGAAAGTAATGTCGCAACACAAGTGTGAGTAACTGTTTTCATTACGTGATCACTATTGCCTTGTCTGTTATTACAGATCGTTTGATATGTGCTGAGTATTTATGTGTTTTTAAACTAAATCACAGCAGCATCCATCTATGAAGGATTGTAGGCTGTCAAACATACACAACTATTAGCCAATCATAGCAGTGGGTGTTTACTTCCGAGGCTACGATCTGCCACGCCTATTCAAACAGAGCGTTCTGATGAGGGGGGTTAAAAACAGGACAGAAAATAGCTTATTGTGGATGAACTTTATTTATAATGAAGATCCAGATCGCGTCAGTAAGAACTTGGTCCTTTGTTCACTTCATTTTACCGCGGATTCATTTACAAACAAGGAACAATTCGACAAGGAATTTTCAAAAAGATTGAAACTAATAGACGATGCTGTGCGACTATATTGGATCCGAAAGTAATGTCGCAACACAAGTGTGAGTAACTGTTTTCATTACGTGATCACTATTGCCTTGTCTGTTATTACAGATCGTTTGATATGTGCTGAGTATTTATGTGTTTTTAAACTAAATCACAGCAGCATCCATCTATGAAGGATTGTAGGCTGTCAAACATACACAACTATTAGCCAATCATAGCAGTGGGTGTTTACTTCCGAGGCTACGATCTGCCACGCCTATTCAAACAGAGCGTTCTGATGAGGGGGGTTAAAAACAGGACAGAAAATAGCTTATTACTTCTAAATTATGATGTTTTTTATGTAAAAATCTTGATAACATAAGTGGACCACAAAGAACAGTACAAAATGAAAAACAAAGGCAGTTCATGACCCCTTTAAGATTAGATTTGCATGTCATACCTCATCAATAAGGACCAATGGGTTTTCAGTCTTGGTTTTCTTTAGACATTGGATGATTTTTCCTGGCATTGCACCAACATATGTTCTCCTGCAATGTACAAACAAAAAAAATGTACACTGAAAGTCTGAAAATAAGTATTGGCTCTACATAATGGTAATTTGCACATACCTGTGGCCTTTAATTTCCGCCACATCCGTCATGCCTCCCATGCTAAAACGGAAGTATTCGCGATTAAGTGCTCTGGCGATTGAGCAGGCGATACTGGTCTTTCCAAATCCAGGAGGCCCAAAGAAACACAAGATCTTTCCCTGTGTGCTGCCTCTCAGCTGGCTTACGGCTATGAACTCCTGCATGAATGAACAATGACTGGGGTTAAAAGGATTTAGGAAGCACATTTTTCCCATTCTCAAGGGGATAAAGTTTGAGGCACTCATGCTTGCGTTTTACCAGAATGCGTTTCTTGATGTCCTCCATTCCATAGTGGTCCTCTTCCAAAACCTCTTCGGCCTGACTCAACTAAGTTTTCCTTGCTGTTGGTGCCCCACAGCCAGTCTAAGTAGTTACGGGTAATGCTGGGGATTTTAAGAGTGAAAAAAAGGAAGTCTGAATTAATAAAATAACACCTTGAGGAGATCAAGCTTCTTTGTGGAACATGGTTTGTTGCTGGTCTAAGGTGGTCTATCAGGTTAAAACCAGGTCAACAAGCTTGTAGTCCAACTAATCGGCCATATAGTGCAGCTTATAATCAGGTAGAATCCATGTACAACCATCTTAATCTGGTTTTAGCTGGGTTTTGTCAACCTTGTTGCTAGTCTAAGGTGGTCCACCAAGTTTAAACCAAATCTAGCAACTCGTAGTCCAACTGATCAATCATCTAGAGTAGCCTGGATCAGCTAATGTGGTCTACTATGTCCACCAGCTGGTAGTCCAATGGCTGAACCTTCTAGAGCAGTTTGGAACAGCTAAAAACCAGCTATAATCCATGTACAACCATCTTAAGTTGGTTTTTGCAGGGTTTTATTAACTTTCTTGCGGGTCTAAGCTGGTCTACCAGGCTAAAACCAGGTCAGCCAGCTTGTAGTCCAATTGATGAACCATTTAGAGCAGTTTGAAGTAGCTAAAACCCAGCTAGAAACTATGTACAACCATCTTAAGCTGGTTTTAGCTGGGTTTTCAGCATGGGCGACATGCGCTTAGCCAAGCACTAAATACCCTCAACGTGTTTTTGCAGCATTGAGCAATGTAACCAATCGCAGACATATCTGTTGATTTCTTGAACGCAATGGCCACTGAAAGTGTCGCAGTTTTTAAGTGCAGACGCGATGTAAATAAGAGATTCATTGTGCAGTTTAGAGAGCTTCATTGATTATAACGGAACTTTGTAAGATCGCGATGAACGAAGATGAGTGATGCTTTTTGATCCCAACATTAGGAAAGTGTGGATGAACTTTATTTATAATGAAGATCCAGATCGCGTCAGTAAGAACTTGGTCCTTTGTTCACTTCATTTTACCGCGGATTCATTTACAAACAAGGAACAATTCGACAAGGAATTTTCAAAAAGATTGAAACTAATAGACGATGCTGTGCGACTATATTGGATCCGAAAGTAATGTCGCAACACAAGTGTGAGTAACTGTTTTCATTACGTGATCACTATTGCCTTGTCTGTTATTACAGATCGTTTGATATGTGCTGAGTATTTATGTGTTTTTAAACTAAATCACAGCAGCATCCATCTATGAAGGATTGTAGGCTGTCAAACATACACAACTATTAGCCAATCATAGCAGTGGGTGTTTACTTCCGAGGCTACGATCTGCCACGCCTATTCAAACAGAGCGTTCTGATGAGGGGGGTTAAAAACAGGACAGAAAATAGCTTATTACTTCTAAATTATGATGTTTTTTTATGTAAAAATCTTGATAACATAAGTGGACCACAAAGAACAGTACAAAATGAAAAACAAAGGCAGTTCATGACCCCTTTAAGATTAGATTTGCATGTCATACCTCATCAATAAGGACCAATGGGTTTTCAGTCTTGGTTTTCTTTAGACATTGGATGATTTTTCCTGGCATTGCACCAACATATGTTCTCCTGCAATGTACAAACAAAAAAAATGTACACTGAAAGTCTGAAAATAAGTATTGGCTCTACATAATGGTAATTTGCACATACCTGTGGCCTTTCATTTCCGCCACATCCGTCATGCCTCCCATGCTAAAACGGAAGTATTCGCGATTAAGTGCTCTGGCGATTGAGCAGGCGATACTGGTCTTTCCAAATCCAGGAGGCCCAAAGAAACACAAGATCTTTCCCTGTGTGCTGCCTCTCAGCTGGCTTACGGCTATGAACTCCTGCATGAATGAACAATGACTGGGGTTAAAAGGATTTAGGAAGCACATTTTTCCCATTCTCAAGGGGATAAAGTTTGAGGCACTCATGCTTGCGTTTTACCAGAATGCGTTTCTTGATGTCCTCCATTCCATAGTGGTCCTCTTCCAAAACCTCTTCGGCCTGACTCAACTAAGTTTTCCTTGCTGTTGGTGCCCCACAGCCAGTCTAAGTAGTTACGGGTAATGCTGGGGATTTTAAGTGAAAAAAAGGAAGTCTGAATTAATAAAATAACACCTTGAGGAGATCAAGCTTCTTTGTGGAACATGGTTTGTTGCTGGTCTAAGGTGGTCTATCAGGTTAAAACCAGGTCAACAAGCTTGTAGTCCAACTAATCGGCCATATAGTGCAGCTTATAATCAGGTAGAATCCATGTACAACCATCTTAATCTGGTTTTAGCTGGGTTTTGTCAACCTTGTTGCTAGTCTAAGGTGGTCCACCAAGTTTAAACCAAATCTAGCAACTCGTAGTCCAACTGATCAATCATCTAGAGTAGCCTGGATCAGCTAATGTGGTCTACTATGTCCACCAGCTGGTAGTCCAATGGCTGAACCTTCTAGAGCAGTTTGGAACAGCTAAAAACCAGCTATAATCCATGTACAACCATCTTAAGTTGGTTTTTGCAGGGTTTTATTAACTTTCTTGCGGGTCTAAGCTGGTCTACCAGGCTAAAACCAGGTCAGCCAGCTTGTAGTCCAATTGATGAACCATTTAGAGCAGTTTGAAGTAGCTAAAACCCAGCTAGAAACTATGTACAACCATCTTAAGCTGGTTTTAGCTGGGTTTTCAGCATGGGCGACATGCGCTTAGCCAAGCACTAAATACCCTCAACGTGTTTTTGCAGCATTGAGCAATGTAACCAATCGCAGACATATCTGTTGATTTCTTGAACGCAATGGCCACTGAAAGTGTCGCAGTTTTTAAGTGCAGACGCGATGTAAATAAGAGATTCATTGTGCAGTTTAGAGAGCTTCATTGATTATAACGGAACTTTGTAAGATCGCGATGAACGAAGATGAGTGATGCTTTTTAGTGATAAAGCACTTTCTAGGGTATAATCCATTTAGAATTTGTATGAAACTTTTGTTTTTATGGACACATAGAAGATGGAAGATGGCGCCATTGTGGTCGTTGGCTTGCCGTCGCTCCTGTGCTCTGCTCTCTTTCCTGTACGTTTTGGTGCTATCTATGTGTGTGTGTGCTCAAGGAATCAGTACCTTAATTTCCTATGATCGCCAAACCCTTCTTGATATACAATCCACTGTCATGGATATGTGTGCTCGAAATCCGAATGGAGAGAAATTCTCCTACACCCGGTTTTTCTCAGCGTTCCCGAAAGCTGCTTGCCATGTCGGCTGTTCATTTCATCGGAAAAGACGCCATAGAAAGCGTGGGAAACGGGCTGGCATTTTGGTCAGGATTAAAAGATCCTTGCACACATCCATGTCTTGCTCTTGCGATCTGCTTGGAGTCGATGGATGGGATAAAAACCTCTCTCTTCAGCGCACTACGATCCCCCGCTACACTTGTCTACTGCCCATCCTACCAGATGTGGCTACATCTGTTTGCGCTACAGCGCGGCCGCGGATCATCAAAAGAGGCGCTAATCCACGAAATCTCCGGTCACTGGATTATGCGAAACCATCGATCATATCCACTGAAGAAATTACTCATGTTACTAAACTGGCTATGGTAAACTCGAGATCTCTTCATAATAAAACTTTCATCTTAAATGACTTTTTTAAGTCGCATGACCTGGATTGTTTATTTATAACGGAGACCTGGCTTCGCAGCGGTGAGTTGGATCCTTTAATTGAACTGTCCCCAAATGACTGTCAGTTTTTTAGTTCGCCTAGGGCTATGGGGCGAGGTGGAGGTTTGGCATCAGTTTTTAGAAACATTTTTAAGTGCCGATTGCTGCCTACGGATCATTATAAGACCTTTGAAGTTCAATTACTCCAGATTCAGTTGCCTTGTCCAGTACTTTGTGCTCTAATTTACAGGCCACCAAACTACAATAAGGATTTTATTCAGGACTTTGCTGGTTTTCTGTCAAACATTGTGCCTACTACGGACAGTCTTATTATTCTTGGTGATTTTAATATTCATGTCTGCTGCCCCTCCAAACCAATGGTTAGGGACTTTATTCAGCTCATTGACTCTGTTAATCTTACACAGCATATTTCTGGCGCTACTCATGACCATGGCCACACACTGGATCTGATCTTATCTTATGGCATTTCTGTACATAATGTTGATATTTCTGATTTTTGTGTATCTGACCATAAGCCTATTCTTTTTAATATCACAATGTCTGGTCCAGTTCAGAAATCATTTTCCTCACGGTCTGTTTCTCGTGTTGTCACTTCTGATACAGCCAGCCTTTTCTCTGAGGCCTTCTCGTCTCTGTCTGAAAGTGTGTTAAAACTTCCTGACTCAGATCTTGGAATAGAAGAGATGATAACGCTTTTTAATAATGCCTGCTCTTGTGTTTTAGATTCTGTTGCTCCTTTTAAAGTTTCAAAACCCAAACAAAGGTCAGAACCTTGGATATATAGTGATATACGAGTTCTCAGACAGGAATTTATTTTTCCTCAAGTATCTTGCCTTTGGTAACAACGATTCAAAACGGAAACATTTTGAATCGTTGCAATACGGTAGGATATTGCATTGATGCTTACATCAGAAAAAATTCATCTTTTGGTTTTATTTATTCATTTCATTTATATATATATAAATAAAATAAAAAAATTTTATATATAATTTTTACAAATTAGGGCTGCACGATTAATTGAATGCGATTGTCGTGCATTTTGTTAGTAATGTGAAAGATACGCATGACAATCACAGCTTCTGTCGAATCACCATCTCGATTCCATTTCGATTTATCATGCAGCCCTACTACAAAACCATTAAAACTTTAAAAAACAGAAACTAAACAAAATAAAACCTAATTCAAAATACTAATAAAAACTATAATGACACTAACCGGACACTGACCTTGACCTCTTCTGTGACCTGGAACTCCTCGTGGACCAGGTTGTCCACCTCCACCATGAGGACGCCGGGCAGAGGAAGCGCCTCCACCACAAACTGGGCCTCTCGCACAGTCTCCAACATCGGCGACGCCGAGTCCTTGCGCAATCGCTTCTGCTTCCGCCGCTCAGCTTTCGGCTGCTCGCCCTCCTCCTGCAGTGACACCGGCTCCTCCGGCTCCACGTCCAGCTGCTTATTAATGCGGATTCTGGGAAACCACGGACAAAAAAAGTCAGAAAACGTCCCTGAAACATGCATTCATCTCAATCAGTCCACAAAGCAGCAAAATATGTTGCACATTTTTGTTGCAAAACAAATACATAAAAAAATATCAAATTTCCCTCTAGAGGTTTACGATGGAACATGGAATTTAAATAAACTTAAATTTAAATAACATTTTAAATTTACATTTAAATTTAAATAAACTGAAAAATATAATTTAATAAATAAACAAACGTTTAATTTACATTCATATTTAATAGTGCTGTCAAATGATTAATCTCTCAAATTAAAAGTTGTTTACATAATGTGTGTGAACTCTGTAAATTTATATTTATATATATATATACACACACACACACACACATGCATGTATGTATATATATATATACACACACACACACACACACACATGCATGTATGTATATATATATATATATACACACATAATTACACACACATGCATGCATATTAAAAATAATTTATATATATATACTAGTATGGTTCAGTACTGTTTTTGTTAATAAAGCACTATTTTACTGTTTTTGTTCACATGAAATGGTAACACTTTAAAATAAGAGCCCATTTGTAACATTAAGATTAATGAAAGCTGTGTAATGAAAGTATTGTTCCTTGTTAGAGTGTGTTAATTTAAACATTTTTATTATTATTATTACTACTACTACTACTGCTAGTATGGTTCAGTACTGTTTTTTTAATAAAGCATTATTTTAGTTTTTGTTCAGTATCCATTTTAAAAACTATCGGTTAATTAATCGGTATCGGCCAGTTTGGTCCAACCTAGCTATCGTTATCAGCAAAATCCACTATCGGTCGACCTCTAGTTTCTTATCCATATGACTTACAAAAGATGTTAGACAGAATGATGTGTTGTAATCGGTATCGGCCAGTGTGGTCCAACCTAGCTATCGTTATCAGCTAAATCCACTATCGGTCGACCTCTAGTTTCTTATCCATATGACTTACAAAAGATGTTAGACAGAATGATGTGTTTTTTTCATATAGCTAATTAAATGGTGAATGAGAGCGTTTCTCCGTCTGTCATCTGGTTTTGTGTGCCAAATATATTTATTTGTATGTAATAATTATAATTTCATAATATGATTTTCAAAAGCTGAAGTGATTGCCTTTATTTATTTGCTAGAATATGTATAACTCAATATTTGAACTAATTGCAAAAGCTGAATTATCAATCGAAGTCTACCGATTAATCAGTGAAATAATCGACGATTAATCGTTGGAATAATCGTTAGATTAATCTGTCGATCGCAGCCCTAATACTCAACAAATATGAAAACTTTTAAAAAGATTTTATATATTTTGTCTACAGGTTCAATAAACTGTTACATTTCCAAAAATAAATAAATAATTTTTAAAAATATATATAATGTACATTTTTTAAAATAATTTTTCTGACCATTACTTTATGCAATATTTATATATGCAAATATTTTATTAACAAATGTGGAATAACAGTTCTTTAAACAACAATCATTTTTATTATTTTTCAAAATAAATTTTTAAGTAATTTTTTTGATTTTTTTTTTTAAGTAATTTTTTTTTTTTAAATTTTTAATCAATCAATGAATCGATTATCAAGATAACTTTCAGTGTCATAAAATCTGAAAATATTGTAAGAAAACTTTTTACATAAATTTTTCTCCCGTATATGACATAATACTACTTGATATCAAATATCCAAGTACTAAATATTTAACCACAGGTTAAATCAGACGCAAACTAGTCTGTACAGAACTTTCTACATGCTCCACTCGGTCTGTGGATGAAGAAATCCAATAACAAAGTAAACGCTGTAGTAAAACCGCAGCAAAACATAAACTTTCGTGTATTTAAACGCAAACTACACCGACATAATTTAAAGGGGTCATATGATGCGATTTCAAGTTGTTCTTTCTCTTTGGAGTGTTACAAGCTGTTCGTGAATAGATCAGATCCCTGAAGTTGCAAAGACTAAAGTCTCAAAACCAAAGAGATATTCTTTATAAAAGTTAAGACTCTGCCACGCCCCCCTAAAACTGCTCATTCTAACACGCCCCCACATATCTACCTCACTATGTGGAAATATTAGCATAATGCACCCAAATGTTCATCAAAGAAAGAAGGCGTGGTTTCAGTAACCGCAGTTAGTGTTGAAGCAGCATGTCAGGGAGATGCTGTGTGTTTCTAGGCGAAAGCAAAAGCACTTTATTTGGTCTTCCGAAAGTAGATGCATTTAGGAATCTTTAAGATGACTTACAACAGAACAGCAATGCATTTTATGGGCGACCGTTTCGTGAACCTAGGAGAGGAGGTCATTCTGACTTTCAATTCATTCATTCAATTTGATAATAATTGAATAATTGTTCATTTATGATACACCTCGTTAGCAGCTTGTACCTGTGATTGTTGATTAGTTAGTACACTGTAAGAACAATATCTAGAAAAATGGAAAAGGTACTAATAATTTTTCCAGAACATTATCCATTGTAACCCGAAACACAAAATACAATGCGTAATTTAAAATGCAGGTAAAAACCTGTGATTTATTTTCTCAGAGTGTAGCACACTGACTACTAATACACTGCTTAAAACTATAATTGTTCAGAATGTGTGGTTTTACTAGCTAATAAAAAAAAACGTGTAATCGTTCAAAAGTGTTCAATGTCGTATATAAAAATAGTTATTTATATTTTAACATTATATTATGCATTTACATTATTTTACGAACAAATCTAAATTAACACAAAACATTTTTCTGCTGAGATTTGATGCAGTGACGCAATTTTGCGTCGTGATTGCGTAATGACGTCATCGCGCGGTGACATCACCACGTCATTTAGCAACAAATCGACCTTCCTTTAGCGACTTCCCCTGAAGACTAGTTGACAACACTGGTTTCTGAACGAGCCGCTCGTTTTAACAGCTCCCCAGTCTGCTGACATTAGTTAAGACACTTGCCTTAAACATTACAATGCTCACGATAACGTTTGGTATCTTTAAGCTAAGCGTAGAGCGCGTTGCCATGGAAACCTACAGCGCAAACGGAGGCTCAAAGACAACATTGTAAAGATGGCGGCGCGCTCGTTTCTCTGGAGAGCAAGGTCCGTCACGAGCCTCGATGATTTTGATGAATCTCGGGAACACCGGGTTTCTGTTGACCGCGGGAAGAGCGCGTCTAAGCCGGCTCTGGTCACGGCTGAGGAGGCGCTTCTGGACGCTGGACTGTACGAGCTCCACACTCGCATGTACGCCGCCATCTTTGATCTGGAGGATTCTATGCGAGGAGCACGTGACCGCGCCGCTGTCCGGTTCTGATGACGGCATGAGGCGACGCCACGCCCCCTATTTGCATATTATAATGAGCATCAGGGCAGCGAGCGTAACATGCTTCCGTGGTTCATATACAATACAATAAAAAGCACTAGACTATAATAAACACAAAACAGAAATCTGAAAGCATGTCAGTTAATAAGATGGTTCCTGCACGGGAGACCGAGTTAAACCATGATTTCTAATCAAAAATAAATCTTAAAATGCTTCTTTATTGTAAATAAAACTTTTAAAAATTAGGCTATAGAACTATATCCTCAGTGTCTGTTTCAGAAAAGCTGTAAACGTACTTATGCACTAAATATAAATGCACTATTTCATCATTTATAAATCAGATTTTTACCTATTTTACTTTTACTTAATTCATTTACTTATTCTATTGACCAAATTTCACATTCATAAGTGTACATTTACCAATAAAACCCCAAATTTGATGGTTTTGTTGACTGGAATATTTCTATATAGTGACAGTATCAGAGACTCTGCGAATAAGAAAGCTGTAAGAACTTTGAAAGTTCGTGAACTTTACAATATATTTATTTGATTTTATATATACGTACAAG
>NW_015505880.1:519003-526610 GCF_001515645.1 Sinocyclocheilus grahami | reverse complement strand
AAAAAAAAGGAGGAGCAGGAGGAGGAGGAGGGCTTTGACGTCATCTCTCTGCGCCGCCAAAACACACGTGTGGCTGAAGCGGTGGAAGGTGTCCGAAACGAGCGAAGCAGCTGGTGATTTAATACAGAAGCCATGGGTAAAAAACTGAAAGTCGGGAAAACCAGAAAGGACAAATTCTACCATCTCGCAAAGGAAACGGGTGAGTCGCGTAAACACGAAGGTTAAGGCCTGATTTGGACGCATGCTGTGGTAATATCGGGCGTTATTCGAGATGACTGTAGCGTGATGCTCCTCGGAGTGTCCTAGAGGTCACTCAGATGCGTCTAGACCGTGTGATCTCTCATCATGTCGTGTTGTTTCAGGCTATCGCTCCAGATCGTCGTTTAAGCTCATTCAGCTCAACCGGAAGTTCCAGTTTCTGCAGCGCGCTCGAGCGCTGGTGGACCTGTGCGCGGCTCCGGGAGGATGGTGGGTCGCCCGCGGGTCTTCGCTTACATTATCTTGTGCTCGTGACCTAATTCTGCTTCATTGTTAACCAAATTCCGTTTTTTCCATTAAATCTATTTAGTTTTTTCCTCAAATTTGTAATGTATTTTTTTTCAAATTCTGTTGTTGTTTTTGTCACCTGTTTTATTTTTTACCTAAATTGTTATATTCTTTCCCAAATTAGTTTTTTTTTGCTGTAATATTTGCTTTATTGTTAAACAAATTACGTTTTTTCCATTAAATCTATTTGGCTTTTTCTTCAAATTTAAAAAAAAAAATAAAAAAATCAAATTCTGTTGTTTGTTGTTTTAATTTTATTCTTTTCCATTTTTTGTGAAATCTATTTTATTTTCCAACAAATCCTGTTTTATTATTTCCCAAATTAGTTTTTTTCCCCTGTAATATTTGTTTTATTGTTACCCAAATACTGTTTCTTTTCCATGAAATTTATTTTATTTTTTCCTCAAATATTTTTAATCTTTTTTTTTTTTTTTCAAATTCTGTTGTTTGTTGTTTTAATTTTATTCTTTTCCATTTTTTGTGAAATCTATTTTATTTTCCAACAAATCCTGTTTTATTATTTCCCAAATTAGTTTTTTTTCCCTGTAATATTTGTTTTATTGTTACCCAAATACTGTTTCTTTTCCATGAAATTTATTTTATTTTTTCCTCAAATATTCTTAATCTTTTTTTTTTTTTTTCAAATTCTGTTGTTTTTGTCACCTCCGTTTTATTTTTAACCTAAATTCTGTTTTATTCTTTCCCAAATTAGTTTTTTTTCCAATCTAATTTTTCTGTAATATTCGTTTTATTGTTTCGCAAATACTGTTTTTTTTCCGTGAAATCCATTTTATTTTTTACCTAAATTCTGTGTATATTATTTTCCAAATTCCTTTGTGTTTGATGTTTTAATTTTATTCTTTTCCAAAAAAAAATTGTGAAATCTATTTTATTTTCCCACAAATTCAATTTTATTATTTCCTGAATTATTTTTTTTCCGATATAGTTTTTCTGTAATATTCGTTTTATTGTTTCACAAATTCTTTTTTTTTTTTTTTAAATCAGTTGAATTTTTTCCTTAATTCTGTTTTATCCTTTCCGAAATTTTAATTTTCTAAATTGTTTATTTTTTCTGTTTCTTATTCTTTCCCAAATTCTATTGTTGTTGTTTTTTTTCTTTCATATTTTGCTCTGTGAAATCTGTTTTATGTTCCCCCAAATTCATTTTAATTCTTTCCTTTTTTTGTTCATTTAAAATTTTTCTGAATTGTTTTAATGGTTAAATTAAATTGTGGTAACCAAAAAGTGTGTCTAATCAATTTAAATAATGAAACCTATACAATTTAACAACATAGCAAATTATTAAAAGTTTAACAAAATTATTTTTTTTAGGGCCCTATGAAATGTCTATTTTTTTCATCTTTTTTTTCTTGTCTGGATTTCATTTTAATATTTTATGTAAACTTTAATAATCAAAAAGCTTGTCAAATCAATTTAATTCATAAAACTAACTTTTAAACAACTTATTAATTTTAATTTTTTTCTTTTTTTTACAATAATATTACCCTATGAAATGTTTTCTTTTTTCATTAAAAGTTTAACAAAATTGTTTTTTTAGGGCCCTATGAAATGTCTATTTTTTTCATCTTTTTTTTCTTGTCTGGATTTCATTTTAATATTTTATGTAAACTTTAATAATCAAAAAGCTTGTCAAATCAATTTAATTCATAAAACTTTAACTTTTAAACAACTTATTAATTTTAATTTTTTTCTTTTTTTTACAATAATATTACCCTATGAAATGTTTTCTTTTTTCAGAAATTCTATGTTTTCTGTTTTAAGTTTTTGTATTTATTATTTAATACAAATTTAGTATCAAAAACGGTGGTAATTTTATTTTTATATTATTTTTATTTATTAATTTATTAACGAACAGTGCTGCACAACAGAGGTTTACGGTAAATGTTAAAACATGGAAAAAAACAGTTTCACTTGATAAGGTTTTAATCGTTTTATTGTCACTTTGACAAGTACATGTACAATAGTAATATATTTCTGTTTGACTGAGCTTTTATTTTGACGAGTTGTCGCGAAGACCATAGTTTCTGACAATAGTTTTTGTTTGAATTATTCATCCAAAAAGTGCCAGTTTGCACTGGTTTTATAATCTCTCTTTGACGTTCAGGTTGCAGGTGGCGTCGAAGTTCATGCCGGTGTCCAGCCTGATTATCGGTGAGTGGTTGTGAAGTGAAGCGAATGTGATTCAGACATAGACTCCAGGTCTGACGCTGTTGTTTTGCTGTCAGGTGTGGATCTGGTGCCGATCAGACCCATCCCGAATGTGGTCATGCTGCAGGAGGACATCACCACGGAGAAGTGCAGACAGGTGAGATATTTCCTGATTCCTCGATTCTATTCGATTGGAAAAAAATCCTCGATTGCATTTTACCCGTATCGAGTAATCGGCAAAATGTCGGAAGTGGCGCGTTCCACACATTAACCCCATTTAAAAATCATAAAAAAGCATAATGCTTTTGTGAATTCACAAACGCTACGATTCAATTAAATAAATACATGCGGTGCAGGTTTAATGTATGCGCTTTATTTACATGTGTGTAGTAGGTTACGTACATACGGCTCTGTTCACAGTAAATGCTGCTCCACACAAACTGTTATCATTTACATGTGTGGAGCGTCTCAAACTCAGTCTCTGCATGTTGCTGTGAGTTTGGGTTTATTGTAACGTTCATCTGGGAACGCAACGTGCGCTATTTCATCAGATTTGTAAGGTAAATTATTTATAAATCTATGCAAACGCAGGAGAATACATCAATATCTTTCTCATTATGTTAACTGTTCATCGCAATTTCAAAATAAAAGTTTAAACCCTCACTCAGAGTTTGCACGTTTTGATGTCCACATTCAAGAAATTAAAGTGGCTGTAGCTTTTCTATTATAAAGAAATGGTCAAATATTAAAGATTAAGCGGACAGTTGAATTAAATTTTGTTGAGTCATTATTAAACAAGGATTGAAGACTAGGGATGTAACGATTCACTCAACTCATGATTCGATTCACGTTTTTGATTTCACAATTCGATTCACAATTTTTTTTTTTTTTTACAAGATGAGATTTAAGACAAATTATAACTTAAATGTGTCCTTTTATTATTGCTTGGACAAACTACTGTACGTTTCTTTGTGAAATTGTAATATAACACTATAATTAGGGCTGGGTATCGATTCAGATGTCTCGATTCGATTTCTATTCGCAAGCTCTCGATTCGATTTGATTCTTGATTTTTTTTGATTACTTTCAGTGAATATAGTTTTAATACAAATGCTATTGATATTTCTAAAAAATGAACAGTAAACATCAATTTACAAATGGTGAATTAATAAAAAAGAAATTAAGAACCACATACCTGTATTTTAAACCTATACTTTTTTTTGTATAGGGTCCTTTTTAAACAATAATAGGGCCCTATAAAATGTTCTTAATTTTTCTTGTAATCAGATGAATGCATAAAACATTAATTTAATTTATCCTAATCAAATGAAAATTAAACTCTTTTATTTTTTGGCAAACAAAGTGCTGCACAACAGAGGTTTACTGTTAAAATTAAAAAGAAAACAGATGTGATTATTCCTTTAAAAATAAAGATTATTAATATTTATTAGCAGTAGTAGCATTGAGTCTTAAGACTGCTAAATAGTAATATATTCAGACAGTAGAACGTTAAACTAAACTTTTATGTTGACGGGTTGCCGTGAAGAACTTGCAGCTGCTGTGTATGTGATATGACGGTAGTTGTCTCAAATGAAACGGTAAAATGCTAATGAAGTGACTCTCAGAGCAGCTGGAGATGACATTCGTGTTCATATCATCATATAGTGAGACGGCAGAAGCTGAAAACACCGCGAGCGTCATCCACGCTTTAGTATGTGTGTAGTAAACAAAACAGTGCACCACACCATCTGCCATTCATTCATTGCGGAAATCATGGCGCCTTATGCGTGATATCAGATGCTTCCGCAGGTTTATAGTATTACTATAGCATTTCACCCGAGCATTGCGAATCACACGTATGGCCATGATAAGTGCTGAATAAGGGTGAACAAGGTAAATAAGGGTGACATCTAGTGGAGAAGACTAATGATAAGATTCACGTTAATCAGATCTTGTTTTAAATGTGTGCTGAAATAAATCCCGGAAAAGATCAATTTGTGGCTTTTGAGAATCAACATCATTTAAAAAAACGATTAATCGAAAAATCTATTTTTTTGCCTAGCCCTAACTATAATAATATACTAATACAGCACTTGCATATTACTGCTCTTTTGTTGGTTTTGATTGCTTCTATTTTCCATTATTTGTTAGTCGCCTTCGATAAAAGTGTCTGCTAAATAACAAAATTTAAATATAATGTAAATGTAAATAACAAAACTAAATTTAAAATTTAAAACAAGCCCTAAATCAAATAAATAAGAAACACAAATAAAAGAAATCTCTTCATATAAACAAACTAAGGCTTTGTCTGTGCTCTTTCCATTTAAAATTAGAGGCAACCACTGCATTTTAATCATGATCCAAACAAAGATGCTGCATACAATGTTTTTAATCTAAATTACATTGTATCATTTCGAAATTTTAAAGCAAAAACAGAATGGTTTGACTTCAGTTTTGTGAAACTATGCATAAAAAATATCTGCATGAAACCGAAACAGCAGACGAGCTGAATGAGACGCAGATGCACTCTCTGCCAGCAGGTGGCGCTTAACGCGTTTTCTTGGTTTCCGCTGTAAACAAAGCAGCGCTGCGCTTATGAACTTTAATATGCAGGGCTCCAGACTGCGACCATTTTTTCTGCCTGTGCGACTAAATTTTGTGTGCGTTCGCACTGGCGCGACCACCGCGTTGGTCAACTCGAAACTGAAAGCATAACGAAACAGCGCTTGGAGAGTATACCTACGAGCGCGAATATTACGCGCATATTGAGGAAACGATGGATGGTTTTCAAACGAAAGTCAAGTCAAAGACCGCTTCTTAAACCAGAGAAGGTGAACATGCTGGCATTCTTGTGGGTGGAAAGACATGCAAGCACTGTCAATGTTAGTTTTACTTTTCTTTTTGTTTTCATTTTTGAAAAACTTATCTTTGCTGTTTACCTTAAGCTATGGAGCCTCTCTTTTATTTATTTGATTCTTTAGTGTTTGCTAAACGTTCTATAATGTATTAGTCGGTATATAATACAGCATGTGGTGTGTGCCATGCCTAATCTTATTCATTTTTGTTAATAAACGTTTTGTAAGATAGTTTGTCATTGTGTCTTACCGATTTATTGTTGTTGTGCTTTTTGATTAAGAATAACAATGAATCCATCTTTTGTTTTAGTCTTTAAAAAATGAAAGGTGTGTAGATGTATGTAAGCAAAACAGTGACAACAAGATTGCGAATTCGAAAGTGAAAGCATCCGAAGCCCGCGGCTTAACACAGCAAAAGAGAAACTCCCATTCACAAAATTCAAATCACAAAATTCTACTGATGATAAAAAACGGGTTGAATGTTAACCACTTTCGTTTCCATATAACTATAAACAATGATAAAAGTTCATCAGCATGCATTGAATAATCCCATGTTGTAGCGCAAAAAAATACAAATATTGTGACCAAATAATGTGCTTGTGTGACCAGCTGAGAAAGTTAGTAGCAAAAGAGCGACCAGTGGGAAGAATGAGTCTGAAGCCCTGATGTGCATTATACAGAGATAAGAGGAAAAGAAAAAATACCATAGAAAGACAGTAAGTTCCCCTCAGACATGCATTCATATAAACTCCTACCCCTAAGTGAATCGCGATTTGTTTAGCATCTCAACCGATTTGAATCGTCACATATTTAAATTGATTTTCAGCCGGCTCGCGGTTAATTGTTACATCCCTATTGAAGACCCTACTCAATGCATGTTCTGCAAGATTCCCCTTTCTGTCAAACATATTTTATTGGATTGTTCCACTTTTAATATGTGTTTAGTATAATTTTGCCAGAAAAAGTTGAACATTTTTTAATCATATGTTAATGTAAAAAAATCTTTGTTTGCTGGTTTTTATTGTATTTGATATACTTGTATTTTTTTTATTGTTTTTGCCATGAAAATAGCCTAAGATGCTGACATGGCATTAAATAATATATATACTACTGCTATTAAACAAGGATTAGATTGCGCAGTAAAGTGTAAAACAATTGTCAGGCTGTTGGCGCCCTCTGCAGGCATTTGTTATAATTCGTAATGTACATTAGCTCTATTGTTTATAATACATTATGTATTTTAACCATTTTGTTTAATAAAACCATATGAATACTTGCTTTTGATACTTTTTTTGAATTAATTATTATTGCCTCATTTGCTATTATGTGTTTTAAGTCATTTTAAAGGCTGTTCGCTTTGGTCTATTTTTATTACTAAAAAAAATAATTGTTATAATCCGATTGCTCAATTACTCATTAGAATAATATACAGATTACTCAATTACCAAAATAATCGTTTGTGATTAGGGATGTAATGATGAACTGCGAGCCAGTTGAAAATTGATTAAAATGTCACTATTCAAATCAGTTGAGATGCCAAAGTTTAATTGCGATAAAATTGGAGTAGGAGTTTATATGAATGTATCTCTGAGGGGAACTGACTGTCTTTAGAAAAGTTTGTGGTATTTTCTGTTCATCTTGCCTCTGAACAATGCATTTTAAAGTAGTGTTTATAAGCGCAGCGCTGCTTTGTTTACAGCGGTAACCAAGGAAATGCTGTATCATTACTGTTCATAAGCACAGCGCTCCTTTGTTTACAGCGGTAACCAAGGAAACGCTGTATCATTGCTGTTCATAAGCGCAGCGCTGCTTTGTTTACAGCGGTAACCAAGGAAACACTGTATCGTTGCTGTTCATAAGTGCAGCGCTGCTGTTTACAGCGGTAACCAAGGAAACTGTATCGTTGCTGTTCATAAGCGCAGCGCTGCTGTTTACAGCGGTAACCAAGGGGAAACAGTATCGTTGCTGTTCATAAGCGCAGCTCTGCTTTGTTTACAGCGGTAACCAAGGAAACACTGTATCGTTGCTGTTCATAAG
>NW_015505880.1:509475-518827 GCF_001515645.1 Sinocyclocheilus grahami | reverse complement strand
TAACCAAGGAAACGCTGTATCATTGCTGTTCATAAAGCAGCTCTGCTTTGTTTACAGCGGTAACCAAGGAAACACTGTATCATTGCTGTTCGTAAGCGCCACCTGCTGGCAGAGAGTGAGTCTGCGTCTCATTAAGCTCGTCTGCTGTTTCCTTCAGATATGTTTTATGTAGCATCGTTTCACAAAACTAAAGTCAGACCATTCTGTTTTTGCTTCAAATTTCGAAATTATAAAGTCCAATTTAGATTAAAAACTGCTCATGCTGCATGTATGCTGCATCTTTGCTTGGATCATGATTACAATGCATTGGTTGCGTCTCATTTTAAATGGAAAGAGCACAGACAAAGCCGTAGTTTGTACATAATAAGAGATTTCTTTTGTGTAACTTGTTTGATTTGGGGTTTGTTTTAAAATTTCAATTTAGTTTAGTTATATTTCAGTTTCGCAAAGAAACGTGCAGCAATAGCCTAAGAAAACCACACCTTTTCATTTACTGTATAATGTCTTCAATCTCATTTTGTTAACAAAATCGTGAGTTGTGCATCGTTACAAGTCTATTAGTGACCGCTCTACTCGTGACGTGAGCATCTCTCTGTGCTCAGGCTCTCAGGAAGGAGCTGCAGACGTGGAAGGTGGATGTTGTGCTGAACGACGGCGCGCCGAATGTTGGAGCGAACTGGTCGCACGACGCCTTCTCGCAGGCCAACCTCACGCTGATGGCGCTCAAGCTGGCCTGCGAGTTCCTGACCAAAGGCGGCACCTTCATCACCAAAGTCTTCCGCTCCAAAGACTACCAGCCGCTCATGTGGATCTTCCAGCAGTTCTTCAAGAAGGTGCAGGCCACCAAACCACAGGCCTCCCGAAACGAGTCCGCCGAGATCTTTGTCGTCTGCCAGAGTAAATCTATGCATTTCGTACTAATCTTGTTCTTGTTTATTTGTCTGTTAATTCAACCTGTTGTTTGTTGTTCTGCTCATTCATTCTCTCAAACTATCATTCATTCATTCTATCAATTGTTTGTTTTATCTATCAGTTGTTCTTTCTGTCTGTCTGTCTGTAGTTATAAAAGTCTTGTCTATCTTTCATTCTGTAGTCCTGTCTATATAGTTTGATTTTTATCATTTGTTCTATCATCTGTTCTATAATTTTATCTCTCTCTCGTTCGTTTGTTAAAAGTATTTTGTTCTATCTATTGTTTTTTTTTTTCTATCATTCGTTTTTGTTCTAATGTTTGTTTGTTTTTTCTATCTATCGTTTTTCCATTCTGTCTCTTTTGTTCTATCGTTCGTTTGTTTGTTTTGATTTTGTTCTAACGTTTGTTTTTTCTATCTATTGGTTTTCCATTCTATCTCTTTTGTTCTATCGTTCGTTTGTTTGTTTTGATTTTGTTCTAACGTTTGTTTTTTCTATCTATTGGTTTTCCATTCTATCTCTTTTGTTCTATCGTTCGTTTGTTTGTTTTGATTTTGTTCTAACGTTTGTTTTTTCTATCTATTGGTTTTCCATTCTATCTCTTTTGTTCTATCGTTCGTTTGTTTGTTTTGATTTTGTTCTAACGTTTGTTTTTTCTGTCTATCGTTTTTTCATTCTGTCTCTTTCATTTTATCTGTTGTTTTTGTTCTATCGTTTGTTTGCTGTAACTGTTCTTCGCTTGTTCTAGCTATCGTTTGCTTGTTCTAGCTATCATTCACTTGTTCTATTGTTTGTTTGTTTGTTCTAGCTATCATTAGCTTGTTCTATCATTTGTTCTGTCTCTCGTTTTTACATTCTAATGTTTTTTTCCACTATTATTCTATATATTGTTCTTTTTTTCTAGCTGTCGTTCACTTGTTCTATCATTCGTTTGTTTGTTCTAGCTATCATTCGTTTGTTGTAGCTATCATCCGCTTGTTCTATTGTTTGTTCGTTCTAGCTGTCGTTCATGTTCTATCGCTTGTTCTATCGTTTGTTTGTTGTAGCTGTTTTTCGCTTGTTCTATCGTTTTTGTTCTAGCTATCGTTTGCTTGTTCTAGCTATCATTCCCTTGTTCTATCGTTTGTTCTTGCTGTCGTTCACATGTTCTATCGTTTGTTTGTTCTAGCTATCATTCACTTGTTCTATTGCTTGTTTTTGTTCTAGCTATCATTTGCATGTTCTATAGTTTGTTTGTTCTAGATATCATTCTGTCATTCGCTTGTTCTATCGTTCACTTCATCTTTTGGTTGTTCTATTATTTGTCTGTCTATCGTTCTCTTGTTCGTTATAAAATTCTGTCTATCATTCGTTCTATAATTCTATCTATATAGTTTGTTTTATCCTTTGTTCTATTGTTTGTTCTAATTGCATCTATTTTTCATTTGTTTGTTCTATCGATTAGTTTTTTTTGTTCTATTTATCATTATATCTATCTATCATTTTTCTGTCATTCTGTCTATTGTTCGCTTGTTTTATCACCCTGTTGTTTGTTCTATCTATCGTTCATTCTACATCTGTTTGTTTGTTTGTTTCATTCATTGTTTCACTCATTATTTCTATCACCTGTTCTATAATTCTATTGTTCTTTTTATCTGTCTGCTTGTCTATATGAATATATTTCTCTTTTCTTCAGGTTTTTTGGCTCCGGATAAAATTGACAGCAAGTTCTTCGACCCCAAACATGCTTTCAAAGAGGTTGACATACAAGTGAAATCTGTCAACGAGCTGGTTAGCAAAAAAAAGCCAAAGGTATGTCTTATTTACATATGTTTACATTAATATATTGTCATGAAATGTATTTATTGTATTATATATTTAATATTTGATAACATTTAGGCCTATTGTATATTATTTTATAAAAACTATTATCCATGTAATTTTAACTTTTAACTAATTTAAATGAATTTGTTTCATTTACTTATTTTTCTGTGTTGTTTCAGGCTGAAGGCTACAGCGACGGCGATCTCACTCTGTATCACACCTTCTCGGTGACCGAATTCTTAAAAGCCGAAAACCCTGTCGATTTCTTGAGCAAAGCCAATGAAGTACAGTTTCAGACCACTGCACTTACATTCCAGACATCAGCGCATATGTTTGTCATGTGTTTCTACGTCTAATTTCCATCTGTTTCTGCTCCAGATAACCTTCAATAACCCCGAGCTGGAATCGCACCCCATCACTTCACCAGAAATCAGAGAGTGCTGCTGCGATATTAAAGTCCTGGGCCGAAAGGAACTGCGGTGAGTCACTACGCTTGTTGACCATATATGGAGAGTCAGTGTTTGTAGCCGAAATCTGAATGGCTGTTGTGTTGTTAGTCTGCTATTGTCATGGAGATCCAAGCTGAGGAGGTTCCTGGCTAAAAAGCTGAAACAGGATGCCAAGCAGCTGGACCAGGAAATGAGGTGCGTCGTCATCACGTCATAGAATTCACATATCGTAGATTCAAATTCTGTTAATAATTATGTGTTCTGTTGCGGTGTGCTATAGCTCAAATGATGATGATAGCGATATTGACGAGAAGGAAAGCAAGAGAAAGGGAGGTGAACAGAAGGATGAGGAGAACGCAGCGGACGGGGAGGAAGAGGAGATGGAGAAGAAGCTGGCAGAGATGAAAGCCGAAGAGTTCGCCGAACTCAAACGGTAGATTTATATCACAGTACAACTGTGTGATTTTTTTACTATCATTTATATAATCTAATCCAAACTATCAATACAGTTTGAACAGTGTTATATTATTATTGATATGCTGACTTAATGTAAATAGTATTACTCTATTTTAATTGTTTTTAAGTGATTTAATAGTAGTCTTAATGGTTACGGAATTACATACAATCTAAATAATATTAATATAATTAAATTAAATCACTAAATGATAAATACATTTGATCTAATCTAAACTATTAATAAAATATGTACGAGTAAATACGATTAATCGCAGAGAAATCATGCGATTAATCGCGTGTGTGTGTATATGTATATATATATCTCATGCCAATACCGATATTAGGGAGTAAAAAAGGCCGATATCGATATATCGGCTGATATTCTTTGTGTATATTATAGTACAATACCAGTCAAAAGTTTGGACTCTTTCCCATTCGTGTGTCCAAACATTTGACTGGTACTATGTATAGAATACAGTATATACATAAACAGAATATATATACATAAACACATTTTTTGCAATGATCACTCAAATGTGGTGATCAAACACTTATAGAGATACGTTATGGAGGCAGGGCATTTAACAATTTAACAATAAACTTTGTTATCCAAAATGAGTCTGACATCAGTGCACTGAACACTGAACACGGATTTGCGCTTGAAAATTAGAAAAGTGTGAAGTGTGACATAATATACCTCTGTAAATAAATATAAATTCACCTCTCGCGCACTTTAATGCCCTTTGAATGTAACGTGTACGTAACAGACCCCAGGGGCTATCGACGCGGGGGTGGTCTCATTCGAAAGTGGGCCTCGAGACGTACACTCGATTCGCGTTCGAGAGGGTTCCTCGAGCTGAAGGGATCCCCCGAATTTGGTGCGCCTTTATGGAGATATGGCCGTTCAAAGTTTCAATGGTTTTCCATAGACTTAAGCTTTAAAGCGTTTCATCCAGGTCGGCAGTAGCAAACAATGGAGTGCGCTCTGCTGGACAAAATAAGTAATTACATCATTTCAAGCATTTTATCTGCATTATATGTTCTGTAAAACAAATGTTCATATCGGCGGCATATTTGCCGATACCGATATATTGGTGACCGGCTCATATCGGCCGATAATATCGGCTAAACGATATATCGGTCTGGCTCTAATATATATACGTTTTATGACAGGTATTTTCTGTTTTCTTTCATTTAAACATTCATGAAATATAAATGGTCTAAATATTAATATAATTAATGAAATATCAACATAATTTAAATATTAAAAATCTAAATATTACCAATATATTTAAATTTATTTAATGATTTAATGGTAAGTAATTTTATTATCATTTAATATCTTGAAGTAGATTTCAGCTAATATTTTAGTTAAAGTTTTAGTAATTTTGTGTAATTTAAAAAAAATAATTTTCATTAATATTTAAATGTAGTTATTTTAGACATTTGGAAACTAGCTGAAATAAAATGATATATATATATATAAATATATATATAAGAAATCGAGGAAAAGATGCCTAAGAAGAAAAAGTGCGGTTCTTTTTCCTTTTTGAAGAACACGTTTAGTTTGGTTTGTCTGTTACATTAACATATATATGAAATATAAAATGATATTAGAATTTTATATGAAATAAAAAATAATTTAAAAACTAATGTTATATATATTTCATAAAATAAATATAATAAATGTATAATTCAAATTAAGGTATATAAAAATATACATTAAAATGTTATATATATATTAGTGGCATCAGTCGATTTAAAAAAATTTTACTAAATAATCACTCATTTTTTCTGAAATTTATCACGATTAATCCCACTTAACATTAAAGTTTTTAAAATGATGTCTCTAGGAAATAGTTTTTCCTCTAATATTTAACCATTGATTAGCCATTCAACATTACAAAGCCTCGGCAGCTGTCGGCGCGAGTGGAGCAACGGATGACGACAACTTTCAAGTTGTTGCTGTTGAAAAAATAAGTCAGTTGAGAATCGTATTTAACATTCGAAGCCATTTGAAAATAGTTTGATTGTTAATAGATTTAATTTTGAACTTATTTTTTTCGCAGACAAACGTGTGCGAATTCTCAACGCAGAGGGTTTGGCGCTCGGCGCTCAGATCGCTACGTCCAAAAAGCGAGCGCGAGACCTGGTCGACGGCTCCTTCCACAGGTCAGACTCCGCTAATCACTTAGCGATTACGTTATTTGTGCGTTTCTGAGGTAATAACATCGTCTTCGTGCTTCTTTCGTAGGTTTGCGAATTCTGAGGATATGACCGAAGTTCCCGCCTGGCTTTTTGACGATGAAAAGAAGCACCGGAAGAGGCCTGTTCCCATCACCAAGGAAATGGTGGAGGAATACAAGCAGAAATGGCGGGAAATCAACGCCCGGCCAGTCAGACGCGTCGCAGAGGCCAAAGCGCGCAAGAAGAGACGGGTGAGACAACCCTGACATCTTAAACACTAATAGAAATTCACAATTTAAGAGCAAATGTATGAAAAGCTGAGTGATTGAGAAAAGAGAGAATGCTGTATAGTTTTTATTATTATTATTATTATTATTATAATGCATATTATTAATAGTAACAATGTAATATATGATTGCATTTAAAAAATTCATGTTATTGTTGATATTATATAGTTTTTATATTTAAAAGAGGTTTACTTTTTACATCAACATTAAATTGAGTCATAATGTATTGTTATTATTTTTATTATTATAAAATTAACATATTATTGTCTATATATATATATATATACACACATGCATGTATATATTTAAGAAAAATATGTAACGTTTATATATTAAATATATACATGTAAATATTTTCAAAATATATGCGGTATGTGTGTTTATTTATATGTGAGCAATAAGGTACAAGAGGCTGTGCTGTATTGTGAATAAATCACGGCTGAAGGGCATTGTTAGGCACGACGTGAAGCAGAGCATGTATATATTTCAGAAAAATGTTATGTTTAAAAATTAAATATATTTATATATAATATAAATTATATTAATATAAATATATACATGTAAATATTTTTAATATATACACTGTATGTGTGTGTCTTTTTATATATACATAATAAATATACACAGTACACACATATATATTATGTAAACTAAAACAAAACTATATATATATACACATATATATATATACACACACACACACATATATATATACACACACACACACACACACATATATATATATATATATATACAGTGGGGCAAAAAAGTATTTAGTCAGCCACCAATTGTGCAAGTTCTCCCACTTAAAAAGATGAGAGAGGCCTGTAATTTTCATCATAGGTATACCTCAACTATGAGAGACAAAATGAGAAAAGTATGTATGTATGTATGTGTATA
The DNA here is from genome assembly GCF_001515645.1 of Sinocyclocheilus grahami. Taxonomy (NCBI): domain Eukaryota; kingdom Metazoa; phylum Chordata; class Actinopteri; order Cypriniformes; family Cyprinidae; genus Sinocyclocheilus; species Sinocyclocheilus grahami. The sequence goes on along the minus strand of NW_015505880.1, from coordinate 511,833 downwards.
TATATAGTTTTTAAATTGTTGTTGTTAAAATATATAATTAAACAATATGGCAATATGATTTTATTTATTATGTAGTTAATATGGAATTTTGTATTTAAATCTGGTTTGTTTTCGTTATATTGGATAAGTTTTACTTTACAATTTGATGTTCTGTTTATTATTACTATTATTATTATATTATATTACTATAACATTTTTATAATTATTTACATTACAGAAAGGTACATTGTTTTTCTCTAGTTATATCAAAATGTTTTTAAAAATCCTTATCCAGGGGGAAATGGTCAAACAGTTCTGGCTGGTTCTGGTGCTACAAACATACTTTGATTTCAGAAAACTCAAAGTGAATCTGGCCGTTAAATGCATGTTTTCTGTTGTAGATGTTGAAGAAGATGGAGCAGGCCAAGAAGAAGGCCGAAGCTGTGGTGGACACGGTGGATATTTCAGAGCGAGAGAAGATGGCTCAGCTCAAGAGGTCGGCCTCGACATCCACACGTCTGCTTCGTTTCATTACCAACGCACTGAAGCCTAATCCTTTTCTCTTTCCTTCGCTCACAGCATCTACAAGAAGGCCGGCGTGGGGAAGGAGAAGCGAGACATCACGTACATCGTGGCTAAGAAGGGCGTGGGACGCAGGGTGCACCGACCCGCTGGACTCAAGGGCAATTTCCGCGTGGTGGACGGGCGGTTGAAGAAAGACACGAGAGCTGCGCAGAGGAAGGAGCAGAGGGGGCGGGGCAAAGGAGGGCGTGGCCATAAAGGAGGGCGTGACCATAAAGGTGGGCGGGGCATGAAGACCGGAAAAGGCCATGCGAATAAGAAGTGATGGACGCCCGTCTCGTCCTCATTCAGACCGATTGATTGAGCTGCTCGTGTCATTTACGAGTCTAAAGCGCTATACGCTAATCTCCTCGCCCAGCCCTTTCGTTACCGACGACATGCTGTTTAACTTGGACTTTGACTCGTGATTATAAATAAGGGTTTAAACCCCTCCAGCAGTCAGACGCAGTTCAGACTGATGATGTTTTTCAGCATTGTTATAATGCTGCGTGTTTTCATGTCTAGCGTATACTTTGTAGTATATGAACGTCAGGTGTATACGTGAACTTCCTGATGTTTCTGAATTAATTATGCCAATTTATATGTGAAAAATCTGCTTGGATTGTTGGTTACATTTTAAATAAATGAAAACTGAATGACAAATTGATATTTTGTTAAATAATACTGACTTTTTTCATTACTGTGATTTGGTATAGTTTTCATATAGAATTTCAATATTAAAAAAAGTGAACCATATAAACCGTACCGCCGCTCCCGATACGCAGAGTACGCAGTTTGCGTAGGGCACCAACTCCCCGGGGGGCACCATCCCAGTTGCTCAAAAAAAAAACTTTCGTTCTATTTTAATATTATCAAATACATATACGTATACGTAAGACATCAGTAGTCCGGCACCAAGATAAGAAAAAGAAAAAAGCCCAAGATGAAGCCCGTGCATCACTTTCATGTACGTTTATAATCCTGTGAAACTTTTTTGTATGTTTAAGTTAATAATGTGTTTTAATGTCGATAATATCACCGCCGCATCTGCCTTAATATTCTCTTGAGTTTCCATGTTCCCTTACGAAAATGAACGATAATTTTACTACGAAAAAAAATAAATAAACATTGTTATTGTAGCAATGGTAACCACAAATGAACCATGGTTTTGATACTTTTGATTTACGAAGTATTCAGATATTTTTGTGGTATTAAAAACAGACTTAAGCGAACAACAACAACCTTAAAAATACCATAAAATGCATTCTATAAAAACAATGAGGCAATAATGATTGGTTAATCGTATGGTTTCATTGAATAACACCGTTAAAATACATAATGTAATGCAAAATAAACAATTTATGTACGTTACATATTACAACAAATGCCTGCAAGAGCGCCAAAGGCCTGGTAATTGCTGTTGTAACACTTACAGGATGATCAAATCCTTGTTTAATATTGACCAAACATTTAATTCAAATATCCACTTAATCTTTCATTTTTGGCCACCTTTTTGCGATGGAAATGCTAGCCTCTATAATTTCTTCAACAAAAACATGTGGACATCACAACCCTTACAAAAACTAATCCTTGCTTTTATCAAAGTAAAACTGCTCAATTTTCTTTTGTGTCATTTCTGAATGCTTGAGACCATAAAATCAATCATAGTAGCTGTTTTTTTTTTTTTTTACTTCCATAATATTTTGGGGAGGGGGCACAACAATACAATTCTGCTTTTTACATAATGTATAAATAAAAATATTTATATTGTTTACATTTTCATGTTTTAAATAAATGCAAAATATAAAATAAAGAGGA
>NW_015505880.1:509210-509462 GCF_001515645.1 Sinocyclocheilus grahami | reverse complement strand
AATTGTTTAATTTTTGAAAAATATATACAAAAAATGAAAACCTAAAAAATATTGTTTACAATTTAAATTTATTTAAAGTTCTAGAATTTATTTTAAATTTATATTTATTTAAAAAATATCTAAACCTGTATTTGTAATTGTCAAATATAATTCTTAATTATAACTGTACAAAGGTTTTTTTTTTTGCTGGAATGTGTTTTTGCCATGTTACCCCCCCCCCCCCCCCCCCCCCCTCTTTTTTTTTTTTTGTTT
>NW_015505880.1:500503-509178 GCF_001515645.1 Sinocyclocheilus grahami | reverse complement strand
CCCCCCCACATTTGTATTTGTTGTGTTTGTTTGACAAATGGATTTAGCAATGAATCGTGATTCTCAATCTGCAAAAATTCATTAATTTAGATGCATACTGTATAGGGTTGGGTATCGTTTGAACTTTATCGATTCCTAATTCCGATTCCAATAAGATAAAAAAAATCCATTAAACAAATTTTAAGTCAAACATTTAGATGTCAAATATTTATTCTGTTTTATGTCTATGGTTTTATCAAAAAAATACCACAGAAAAAAACAACTAGACTAATATAAATTGCAAACATTAAATTGTTAAAAACAAGTCAACAAATTAATTAGCAATAGCATAAATAAAACTGAACAAAAGTCAGGTACAGAAATTGAAATCAAAAGTTTAAAAACACTGTATAGTTTTCTTTTCATAAATAAAATATTGAATAATCCTCATTAAATTTAAGAAAGATATTCAGTCAGTTAATGATTTTGTTCTTTGATCAACATTAATGATAGGCAGCACGTTTATTAGACGGCTGTCTCTTTAACACCGAACACACACAGATCTAAAAGTACTGTTACACATGCGTTTACGTTCACTTAAGACAAAAAAACGGCTGTGTTTATGATGATATACTGATGTATTTCATGCATACTGGTCGATAAATGTGAAAGAGAAGTCAGTTCTGGCCCGAAACAACTTTTGTGGAAATGCACGGAACAGTTCGAGAATGGACACGGGTCGGGAACCTGCATAGGGGCCACTGTTCTCTGTGCTCGCGCTTCAGATGTGTGCGCTGCACGCAAACAGTGTGCAAGTTCTTTCCCTTCCTGCACTTAAATAGTTTAAAATCACATTCAAATGTGACCGCGTGAATCGTTAAGTGGAATCGAAATGCTCATGTCTTATCGAATACCCGATTATTGGACATTTTAATATGATGCGCAACCCTAATAATACTGTGTAAACACAACGCTCACGTATTGAATGATCTTTTGAGTGTAACTATATGTAGATATGTGCTAGCGAAATGTTTCTTCATCCTTCAAACCCTGTAAACCTCCAGTCCAAGTGTTCTGGATCGATTTGACCAGCTAGCAAATTTTGGTTCCCAGAACGTTCAGCTAACGTTAGTTTCTGGTTCCCAGAACAGACATTCTTATGTTCTCTGCCAAGAAACTTTGTTTACAAAAATGTAACAGTAAGGTTTAGATATATATATATATATATACATATAGTATAGACTATTTTGTTCATGCATTACATGATCTTTTGAGTGTTTAACTAGGCCTACAGGTGCATCTCAATAAATTAGAATGTCGTGGAAAAGTTAATTTATTTCAGTAATTCAACTCAAATTGTGAAACTCGTGTATTAAATAAATTCAATGCACACAGACTGAAGTAGTTTAAGTCTTTGGTTCTTTTAATTGTGGTGATTTTGGCTTACATTTAACAAAAACCCACCGATTCACTATCTCAACAAATTAGAATATGGTGACATGCTAATCAACTCAAAACACCTGCAAAGGTTTCCTGAGCCTTCAAAATGGTCTCTCAGTTTGGTTCACTAGGCTACACAATCATGGGGAAGACTGCTGATCTGACAGTTGTCCAGAAGACAATCATTGACACCCTTCACAAGGAGGGTAAGCCACAAACATTCCACTACAAACTGATCACCTCCATGCCACGCCGAATTGAGGCAGTAATTAAAGCAAAAGGAGCCCCTACCAAGTATTGAGTACATGTACAGTAAATGAACATACTTTCCAGAAGGCCAACAATTCACTAAAAAATTTTTTTTATTGGTCTTATGACGTATTCTAATTTGTTGAGATAGTGAATTGGTGGGTTTTTGTTAAATGTGAGCCAAAATCATCCCAATTAAAAGAACCAAAGGCTTAAACTACTTCAGTCTGTTTGTGTGTTTCACAAAAGTTTCACAATTTGAGTTGAATTACTGAAATAAATGAACTTTTCCACGACATTCTAATTTATTGAGATGCACCTGTATGTGTAGATGTTATGTAGACGTTTCTTCATCCTTTAAACCCCCAAGTCCGATAGTTCTGGATCGGTTTGACCTCCAGCCAAAGGAGGAAGGCCGAGGGCGTTGATGCGCCGCGGGAGCCAGTGACGCAGAAGACTGGCAAGATTGTGAGGAGAGTGGGAACAACAACAGGACGAGATGCTGTGAAAGATGCGGATTACCTCACATCTCACATGTCTGACTGGATGATTCGCTCTATTGTGGCCCGAACAATGACAGCCGAGTGGGTTTAAAAACGCTTGAATCGCGCACACAGCGCAATCTTCACGGGAGACGGGCAGCAACCGACAGAGAAGGTATATATGAAGACAGATATTATGTTATTAACTTGATTTGAACCCTTTGACACACTTTTATATACTTTATTAGGTGTTTTGTAAGGAAAGTGTTTTGTGTTTTGTGAGGGAAGTCTTGGAATGTTTTGACCGTTGCACTTGTTTTTGAATCCTTGCATTGGCGGGAACAAAAGCGCGGTTTGTTCTCCGCGTCCATTTGCGATGGCACGTGTTGTGAGTTTCATCGTGAATGGCTCTGTTATTTGTCTGTGAATGGGTAATTTGTGTGTGTGTGTGTGTGTGTGTGTTTGGCAGCGTTCAGCTAGAGTTTGAAATGTGCTGATCCAGTTTGTGCTTCGCATTCAGAAAGCTCTTATGAGGAACGGATGAAGTTTGATTAATCGGCTCGATTCGAGCCAAATGCTGATCGTACAGAACGGCTTTTGTTCATAAACAGGTCGATGGAGGCTGAAGGGAACCGCTGGAGGACAAACGGTTTGTTTGTAAAAAGTTAGTAGTGAACTCCCTGTTGAAAAAAACAGCTGTTAGGTATGTTTTGATGCTGGTTTTAGCAAAATGACCAGCACAAACCAGCAAAAGAACCAGCTAAAACCAGCAAAGGATCAGCTAAAACCAGCAAAGGACCAGCTTAAACCAGCAAAGGACCAGCTTAAACCAGCAAAGGACCAGCTTAAACCAGCAAAGGACCAGCTTAAACCAGCAAAGGACCAGCTTAAACCAGCAAAGGACCAGCAAAGGACCAGCAAAGGACCAGCAAAGGACCAGCTTAAACCAGCAAAGGACCAGCTAAAACCAGCAAAGGACCAGCTTAAACCAGCAAAGGACCAGCAAAGGACCAGCATAAATCAGCAAAGTACCAGCTTAAACCAGCATCCCAGCGTCCAAACATACCTAACCAGCATATGCTGGTTTTTCCAACAGGGCTTACGAAAAAGTATTGAGTTTTACCTCAGTATCAACATAGTTTTACTTTTTTCCCCTCATGTAGCATCATATATATATATCTCTCCAAAAGTGCCTTCAGTAATATTGAGGTCTTTCATCTTTGGACATTTAATATGGCATTAATAAAGTGTTTATTAGAAGCAAAATAATAGGTGGATTTCTATTTGCTATTGTGGAATATAACGATCAAATTAAAATACTTTTAAACATCATATTACAATGATTTACATGACAAAAATGTATCATTATAACTACACATTTTTATTAATAAAATAAATAGTTTAAAGATGTCTAAAACCATTAATGACACCTCTTGAAAGTTTCTTGCAAAGTTTATTTTGGTTACATATTTTGAAAATATACATATGTTTATATATTTATTAGAGAAATTAAACAATTGGATTTAATCCATCCTATAATTTAGTAGTATTTACATGTTGTAGGCTGTATTTTATTATAAAAGTACACAAATACTTTTAATTTGTCCTTTAATTCATTGTTATTGTTTATATGTTGTACATTATAACATATACATTTAATGTATCATATAATGTATTATTATTATTACTATTTATGTATTTGTTATAAAATTACACATACATTTAATTTATCGCATAATTTAGTATTATTATTGTTGTTGTTTTTTATTTACTAATATATCCATTTAAAATTAATTTCCTATTTGTAATAGTAACAACTATGATATTTGACCTAAATTTGTACATTTTGCATGTTTTAACGTTTTTATCTTGAGAAAAAAACCAGCAAAGGACCAGCAAAGGACCAGCAAAGGACCAGCAAAGGACCAGCTTAAACCAGCAAAGGACCAGCTAAAACCAGCAAAGGATCAGCTTAAACCAGCAAAGGGCCATCTTAAACCAGCAAAGGACCAGTTTAAACCAGCAAAGGACCAGCTAAAACCAGCAAAGGACCAGCTAAAACCAGCAAAGGACCAGCTTAAACCAGCAAAGGACCAGCTTAAACCAGCAAAGGACCAGCAAAAATCAGCAAAGTACCAGCTTAAACCAGCATCCCAGCGTCCAAACATACCTAACCAGCATATGCTGGTTTTTCCAACAGGGCTTACGAAAAAGTATTGAGTTTTACCTCAGTATCAACATAGTTTTACTTTTTTCCCCTCATGTAGCATCATATATATATATCTCTCCAAAAGTGCCTTCAGTAATATTGAGGTCTTTCATCTTTGGACATTTAATATGGCATTAATAAAGTGTTTATTAGAAGCAAAATAATAGGTGGATTTCTATTTGCTATTGTGGAATATAACGATCAAATTAAAATACTTTTAAACATCATATTACAATGATTTACATGACAAAAATGTATCATTATAACTACACATTTTTATTAATAAAATAAATAGTTTAAAGATGTCTAAAACCATTAATGACACCTCTTGAAAGTTTCTTGCAAAGTTTATTTTGGTTACATATTTTGAAAATATACATATGTTTATATATTTATTAGAGAAATTAAACAATTGGATTTAATCCATCCTATAATTTAGTAGTATTTACATGTTGTAGGCTGTATTTTATTATAAAAGTACACAAATACTTTTAATTTGTCCTTTAATTCATTGTTATTGTTTATATGTTGTACATTATAACATATACATTTAATGTATCATATAATGTATTATTATTATTACTATTTATGTATTTGTTATAAAATTACACATACATTTAATTTATCGCATAATTTAGTATTATTGTTGTTGTTTTTTATTTACTAATATATCCATTTAAAATTAATTTCCTATTTGTAATAGTAACAACTATGATATTTGACCTAAATTTGTACATTTTGCATGTTTTAACGTTTTTATCTTGAGAAAAAAATTAAAGCTGAATCACGTTTCAGTGTAATATTTTCAAATGCACTTTAACCGAATATATGAGCGGTGTTTGCATGCGCAAAACTTGTTGCGCGGTTGCCAGGTAGTTGCTTTGCAGTACTAAAGCGTTCTGAAACTGTTCCCTCCTGGTGGAATGACCTGCCCAACTCAATCCCAGCAGCTGAGTCCTTAACCATCTTCAAGAAACAACTAAAAACACATCTGTTCCACTTTTACTTGACCCTCTAACTCTAGCACTTTCTATTCTATTTCTATTCTTTACAAAAAAAAACTTGCCCCTTTTAGACTTGCACTCCATTTGTTTACTAACTGCTTGTTTTCTCTAATCTTTTTGCATTCTATCTATTTGTTTTATTTTTATTTATTATACAGTTAACAAAAGCAACAAGACCTCTAACACTAGCTTGCTCTACTTGTATATCATTGCTCTTTTGTTAGTTTTGATTGCTTTGTCCTCATTTGTAAGTCGCTTTGGATAAAAGCATCTGCTAAATGACTAAATGTAAATGCAATATTCCTAATCATCAAAAACATAACACTTAATTTCATGTTCAAGGAAAATATGACAAATAATGTTTTTTTATACTCTATTAATATTAAAATAATTTTAAAATAGTTATTTCTCATTTTATTTTTTCATTGTGAAAGACTTATAATCATACAACTTATGGAAAATTGTTTTCAGTTTTTTTTCAAATTATTTTTTTGTTTGCTTTTCAATTCAAAAATCTATGTATAGTTGGTGTATCCATCATAATGAAGAATGATGTTATAACTCCTTACATTATTTGTCATTTGAGAGCTAATAATAATTAAATGTAATTATTATATTATGTTAAAACATTATTTTTATAGGCTTACATTTTAAGTATTTAAAATAAGTAAAAAATAAAATTTTTAGTTATTAAAAATTTAATTAGTTATAAATTCTGACGTTTTTAGTTATAAAAAAAATAAAATGTAAATGTTTAAATAAAAAACGTTTGACATTTTAAGTTAAAATTTAAATGAAGTTAAAAACATCTGACATACAGTTATTAGAAATGACATTCTTTCAGTTGTTAAAGACATTTACTACATTTTGAGCAGATTTCTGCTTCATAAACACTGATGTATGTGCAGTGATGATCAGCTCAGCAGCACGAGGGTCAGTGTGTGTTGCAGTGGTTTCTGCTCTGAAGCGGTCTGTGTTTCTGCAGGGTTTCTTGCGCTCTTGGCTTTGGCGATCTACACCGGCATGACCGTCAACTTCTTCGGCAAACGCTACATCGACTGGAGATTCTCATGGTCGTATATCTTGGCTTGGCTCGGCATCATATTGGCTTTTGCAGCAGGTACATTTCATTTTATAGCATGCTATTTTCAAAATATGCAGAAAAAAAAATTCTATGTATATATATATATTCCATTCGTTTGTTTTTTGCACAACTTGCAAAACATTTAATAAATATGCATAATACAAAAACAAAGGTCTAAGTAAAACTTGCTTGTTTTTTTGCATTCATCATACTTGCATGGTAATATTCCAAAAAGTTGATTCCTGCTTTTTTCTTTATACAATAAATAAATACATACATATACAAATAATTAACCCTTTAACTGTCACTCACATTTTTGAACATAGATGTGAAAGTGCACGATCCAAACTTAAATTTGTATAATTCATGAAGGAAAACATTTTGTAACATGATATTGATGGTAATGCAATGTTTGATTTTAAAATGGGTTTCAAAGAATTAATTTTGAGATTTAAAGTTTTCAATTGATATATAATGTCTGATGATTTCTAAAGTGTGATAGAGAAAAAGGCAACGAAGAAGACTTTCTTTGACAAAGGTCAGAACTCCTGTTATGTAGATTTTTGAGGTGCACTCTTGTCATAAATTAATCTATTACTTTTCCTACATAATTTTTAACAAAAACATTGGTAAAATATCTATTTAGGAGTCTTAGACCTTTCCAACAATATATAGTTTGTCATGATTAGATTAGGATTTAATTATAATATAGTGAAGTAAACTCCACAGAGGGGACGGGTGACAGTTAAAGGGTTAAATAAATATGCATAATATAAAACAAATAACAGTTTTTTTTCTATAAAACTCAACGAAAACAAGAAAGTGCCGTTTTGAAGATCTAAGAATTTTTATTTTTCCTAAAAAAAAAATTTTTCCCAAAGAAAACTATAAAAAAGAAAACTGTAAAAAATTAAGAACATTTTTGTTCACAAAAACAAGTTTTGAACATTTTATTTAAAGGCTTTTTTAATGTGCAAAGAAAATAAATAATTGAATTAATTCAAAAATAAATAACTATTCATAATACAAAGTATTATTTTGAACAAAGGGGGATTTTTTGTAAAAAAAAAAAAATTCTAAAATTGTGCAAAATTAAAAAAAAAAATTTACAATATTTTTCTTTCTTTTTTCAAAAAAATGTAATAAAAAATCATAATAGTTCATAATTGTAAAAAAAAAAAAGACTGTTTTTTTTCTTCATGTGTCGTAGTAAATGTTTGTGTTTCAGGCGTCCTGCAGCTCTGTGCGTATCAGAGGAGCGGCTCTGAAGCAGCACCTGCCAGTGGCTCAAACATCTCAACATGAAAGAAATGGCTTTCGGACTCTTTCTTTGGCAGATGATTTATTTCTCACACAGGATTATTGGTGCAGCATGATTTAATACTGGCATTACTGGTTAGGAGTTATGATTCTGTCTGTCCAATAGATGGCGTTCAGATGCAAAACACCCTCAGATGAGGAATGATATATTCAGCACACAGACACTGATCAGAGTTCATTTCTCTGCATCGCCAACTCAACATGAAATACATACAGAAACACAGACAGCAGTAAAGCTTTTAAAATATTAATGTACACAAAAGACCCTGAATTACAGTTTGCCTTTTTCAAGCAGTTTCTGTAAACATGCAATGATTAAAATCTTGGAATAATACAACACTAAAACTTTTGGCAGTAATTTTTAGCAATCAATTTGTCTAGATTTACATAAAACAATTATTGGTTTTCATTTGTTACGTATGTTTGTCATACACATTTAAAATGTAAACAGCATATGTATTTGAAATTACACAATTATGGGGTTAATAATTTGTTCATAAAAATATCCATATATATATATATATTGAATACAAGTGTCAAATGTTACACTAATGCTTAACACAATATATGTTGACATTTTATATCTATATTATTATTTTATATTTAATGTATATAAACAACTGAAACAATTAGTTAATGTTTTTTTTATTTTATAAAACTTGTTAACATTTTTTAAATTAACAAACACACACACACATATATATGTGTGATAATTATATATATATATATACATAATGTTTGCAGAAACCAATGTTTGATTATTATAAAGCTGACTGACAATAAAATATAGGCATATGTAGTGCAAATTTCACAATTATTGGTTATATAAAATATATATATATATATATATATATATACAGTGGGGGAAAAAAGTATTTAGTCAGCCACCAATTGTGCAAGTTCTCCCA
>NW_015505880.1:472468-499941 GCF_001515645.1 Sinocyclocheilus grahami | reverse complement strand
TTTACAATATTTTTCTTTCTTTTTTCAAAAAAATGTAATAAAAAATCATAATAGTTCATAATTGTAAAAAAAAAAAAGACTGTTTTTTTTCTTCATGTGTCGTAGTAAATGTTTGTGTTTCAGGCGTCCTGCAGCTCTGTGCGTATCAGAGGAGCGGCTCTGAAGCAGCACCTGCCAGCGGCTCAAACATCTCAACATGAAAGAAATGGCTTTCGGACTCTTTCTTTGGCAGATGATTTATTTCTCACACAGGATTATTGGTGCAGCATGATTTAATACTGGCATTACTGGTTAGGAGTTATGATTCTGTCTGTCCAATAGATGGCGTTCAGATGCAAAACACCCTCAGATGAGGAATGATATATTCAGCACACAGACACTGATCAGAGTTCATTTCTCTGCATCGCCAACTCAACATGAAATACATACAGAAACACAGACAGCAGTAAAGCTTTTAAAATATTAATGTACACAAAAGACCCTGAATTACAGTTTGCCTTTTTCAAGCAGTTTCTGTAAACATGCAATGATTAAAATCTTGGAATAATACAACACTAAAACTTTTGGCAGTAATTTTTAGCAATCAATTTGTCTAGATTTACATAAAACAATTATTGGTTTTCATTTGTTACGTATGTTTGTCATACACATTTAAAATGTAAACAGCATATGTATTTGAAATTACACAATTATGGGGTTAATAATTTGTTCATAAAAATATCCATATATATATATATATTGAATACAAGTGTCAAATGTTACACTAATGCTTAACACAATATATGTTGACATTTTATATCTATATTATTATTTTATATTTAATGTATATAAACAACTGAAACAATTAGTTAATGTTTTTTTTATTTTATAAAACTTGTTAACATTTTTTAAATTAACAAACACACACACACATATATATATGTGTGATAATTATATATATATATATACATAATGTTTGCAGAAACCAATGTTTGATTATTATAAAGCTGACTGACAATAAAATATAGGCATATGTAGTGCAAATTTCACAATTATTGGTTATATAAAATATATATATATATATATATATATATATACATTAGTGCTGTCAAACGATTAATCACGATTAATCGCATCCAAAATACATAATGTATGTGTGTGTACTGTGTATATTTATGTATATATAAATACACACACATACAGTATATATTTTGAAAATATTTACATGTATATATTTATATTAATATATTATATATAAATATATTTAATATGTAAACAACATATTTTTCTCAAATATATACAGGTGTTCGTATTTATATATACATAATAAATATACACAGTACACACACATATATTATGTAAACAAAAACTTTTATTTTGTATGCGAGTAATCGTTTGACAGCACTAATATATGCACTGAAGCATTGTTAAAAAATACAAAAATATGTATAGAAATAAAACATTAATATTTTTTTTTACCAAAAACTAATTTGTTCCATAAACCACTTATAAAGTTGAAAAAAAAATGTATACTACGAAGTTTATTACAAAATTTGAACAGGTTTTAACATCGCACAAGTTTCCCAGAAGTCATGGTGTGACCCTGTTGTAATCACACTCGTATTCTTCATTTGTACTTTGTTTCGAGCTGCGCCGTTTCCACGATGTTCTGGTGGCAAAATAATAACTGAAGCAGTCGAGCGCGCAGTTCATGCTGGACACGCACATCGCACCGTGAACGAAATTATGTGCGAAAAACTGCGCGCTGCACGAGTGCTTGTACGCCTGCGTGACGTACTTGAAGAAAAAGCCGAAGTGGATGGGAAAGAAACATATGACGAAAACAATCAGATTAGCCGCGATGATAAACATACACTGAATCTTCTCAGAACGAGATCCGATTTCCAACCGTTTCCTTAATTTGAAAATGACTGTAATGGAGCAGAAGAGCATGATGAGGAACGGCACGAGGAACCCAATGATGTTAAGAACCAAAATGAAGGCCAACGGTAATTCCTCGCCTTTGTTTTTCTGAAAGCACTTAATCGTAGTATTTTTTCCCGGTTCGTCCACGCGATGGAACGCGGCACTGAATGAGCACGTGACCAGCCAAATGAGCGCGCAAACCGCCAGCGCGTTTCTGCGACACAAAATTTCCCGGGCTTTTAACGGATACTTGATGGCCACGTAGCGCACGACGCTTATCGCGGTGACCGTGAAGATGCTCACGTACATGTTGACATAATAAACCGACACGAGGATGTAACACAGCTCTTTGTTGGTTTGGTCCCAGAGTCGCGAACTTTCCCAGATGTAGGACGCGAAGCGGACGGGCAGAAGCACGAGCACAATGCAGTCGGCGATCGCCATGTTGGCGATGTAGATGTTCATGTAGGTCCAGTCGGTTATGGGACGGCGGCAGAACATCACTAAGACGTAAATGTTTCCCAGGACACCGAGGATGAAGCTGGGAATCAGTGCAGCGAGCTGGAAGTTCTGGACTCCCGCGGTGATGTTCAACGTGCAGTTAGACATCTTCAACCTGATAGAAAAAAAATAAATAAAAATGGATGGAATAATGTAGCGTTCAAAACTAGATGGTTTAATAGCATTTAATTTTTAATATATAGTGCAAGTTTTGGAACGTTCGTAGACGACGTGCGTCTTTGAAATGTGTTACACAAATTCTAGACAATAAATAAGTTTTGTTTTTTTTTGTTTTTTTTCAAAGATGGCATACATGAATGTATTTTCAAATGTATGGTTATTTTTAAATGCGTTCAAGAATGTACAAGAAAAAAAAATAGGTAGAAAATATATTTACATAGGCTGTCATTTAGTGTTCATGTTGCTATAGCCGATTGTTTTTTGGTCTACTAAACCATTAATATCATGAGACTGATGCAGCGGTAAAAATGAGTCAAATCTACTCAAAATAAGTAAATAAAAACAACTAAATAATAATATCAATTATGAACAAAAAAAAATCTAATTCAACGTTAAAGTTTTGCTTTCTCTTGGGAGTGTTACAAGCTGATTGTGCATAGATAAGATCCCTGAAGTTGCAAAGACTAAAGTCTCAAAACCAAAGAGATATTCTTTATCAAAGTTAAGACTCTGCCACGCCCCCCTAAAACGGCTCGTTCTAACACGCCCCCACATATCTACCTCACTATGTGGAAATATTAGCATAATGCCGCTCAAATGTTCATCAAAGAAAGAAGGCGTGGTTTCAGTAACCGCAGTTAGTGTTGAAGCAGCATGTCAGGGAGACGCTGTGTGGCCACAACAGAACCTGATTAATCAAATTTGGTGTAAAAGTCTTCAACTTTTTTTATTTTTATTTTGTCTAGTTGAATCTCATGTAACTTAAAGAAAAAAGAAACAGGATTGATGGGAATTGAAAATAAACAGCCTATTTACTGCATTCCAATAATTGTCTATGTTCAATGTTAACATAATGTAAAATTGTTAAAAGTTTCCACAGTTCTAGGCTTAGACCTTTGAAAAGTCATTGTTTACAGTGCACAATAAAAAATGAATGAATGAATTAAAAATAAATGAGGCACTGGCGAAAAACATACTACTATAATCATGAAACTATACTTACAAAAACATGATATTTAAAAAATATATATTAGCAATAAAAAATACATCATTTTTGCATTATGTTGACTCAATGCAGTTCTTATAAACTTCACTGTTTGATTTTAAGGACATTTTTGTTTAATAAATATATATCATTTATATAATAAACAAATAGCGACTGAGTTCAAATAAAACTCTTGCAAAGCATTATGGGAAATAAAGTTTTGATACGAATGCGTTAGCGATTTGTAAGATATATCTAAATATATATTATACATTGATATCAGTGCATAGGCTATCAAACAAGCAATCTGCATTTTTTCTTCTTTGCGCCTGTATTTTTTTCTCTAAAGAGATCCAAACTGATGCTCAGTTTCAAATTGCATCAACTGGTTTTACAACTTGGCCGGAAAACATGTTTTATTTTATTTGATCATAGATCTCTTTGTAATCTGTATTCTATATTATAGTCTGCTTTATAAATACATTTCGTGAAATGATTCATATGACAGATGCACGTGCTAAAATTCACGAAATATTACATTGCCATCCAATACGAAGATAAATGACTGAACTTTTTATTACAATGGAAAGCTGTAGTAGCTATATAAAACATGGACATTGTGAAGTGAAGGAAAGTCAAACCAACACACAAAGACACACGCACAATCAGCATTAGAATAAAAACATATGAGAGTGAAACCAACATTAAGAAACTCGAGAGACTTGAAAAACTCTTACCTTTTCACATGCCCACCTAGAGAAAAGAGCTGAGATCTGTGGAATAAGTCTTCAAAAGTGGAAACAGATACACTTCAGCAACAAAAGCGCATGACAGAAGTTCTTACTTTATACATAAATGCAATGCATTAAACACAAATATATATTAATGCATCGAGAGCTAGGTCACATGCTGTCTTTGGTGCATCGATAGAGCAGATAAACTCTGTGTGTTATTTCCGTCTTTGTTATCATCATCTAACAAACTTGTTCGAACAGTTCGTTCAAATGAACCGATTCGTTTGAGCGCATAATAGGCGCTTTCGGAATATACTTCAAGAGCATTACAAAGATCCAGTTGTGACAATTAAACTTAATAAGCATTATGATGTTCATTTCAACGAGTCAGACGGTAGTGTTGTAAATGAAGCATTTCCATTGTACGGAAGTTCTAAGCGGCCATGCATTCTTTTTTTTTCCTTCTTGTTTTCTCGTTATAACGACTTAATTTCTCGTGATCTCGACATAAAAAAAAGTTGTTCTCTAAGTTACAAAACTGCGGCAACAGGTGGCATATTGACCTGAATATAACTGATGGGGTGTTGTAGGCTAAGCTTTACTGTACGCGTTAGGGATAGAATATGAACGACCTCGTGATCGCTATAATTTGTACAGTATTGTTCATTAGGCTACTGACATTTAATTCATTCATAAATGTTAAATGCTTGAATCAATTAACGAGAAAATAAGTTGTTATAACGAGAAAACAAGAAGGAAAAAAAAAAGAATGCATGGCCGCTTAGAACTTCCGTACCATTGAATGTTTATTGGATATTTTTCTGTATCAATTTGATGCTGATTTTTTTTTTGTCAGATAAACCTTCTGATTCCATGCCAAACAGGTGCTTATCTTTTCCACCAAATCAACAAGCAATGGTTCGCGAATCAAATTAGCGTTCAAAATCTGTTTAAACGATTCATTTGATTGGAACCACCCCTCCAAATGTTCCACAAAGTGCCTGATGCATAGTTAAACAATGTTAGTAAAATATGACTCATCAATATGGTTTCAATGTTTTTGAGTTATAGGTTTTTGTTGTGTATTGCGGCTCAAGCGATGTGCTCCAGTTAAATTCAAGGTTCACTTCAATGCCAGTTGGAAAACATAGCTTTGTTTTGGAAAAGGGTAGTTAGTCGTCATTAGCAGGACCAGCCACCAGGTTTAAAAACAAGTCCTACAAGGAGATCACAAGAGGGCCATTGTAAATGTAAACATTTATTACTAGCCCATTGTACAGATTAAGCTATTCATAGTACATTCATAGTGTTTTTTTAATCATGCAAAAGCCTTGTTTAATACTGCAACTAGTGCTGGGAGGTATGACCAAAAATTTATATCACGGTATTTTTCACAATTATACCGGTTTCACGGTACATGACGGTATTTTTTTTTCCATGCATGACCGGGTGTTTACCATATTTTGTACTGATTGAGAGGAAATACTGCAGTATATTGACTTAGAATGCCCTATTTTACTGTCATGAGGGCATATTGTCAAAAAATACCACACTAAATAGTGACTAAACACGACCCCTTTTAATACATGTTAACCAGGAGTCGCTCTCATTTATAATCGCAGCATCGTCTGATAAAATCAACATGCATCTACACTAAAGAGCGGCTATGCGGTTGTTTTGGCTAGATTACTCTTTTGTCTCAAGCAAAGAATGTGAATCTCCAACAGTAGACAAAACTCTCTTACCTTTTCACAAGCACTAAAACAGTTTGTACCGGATTCAATCTGGAGAAAACTGACGGACTCGAGCACAATACCGTTAACGTTAAAGCTTTATTTGGTCCTAAATAACGGGTCATGCATCAACTTGCATAAGCTTTTCCAGACACACTGAAGAGAGAAATATGACACGTTTTCCAAATATCCCTAAATATGGCGACTAGATCACACAAACACCCTTTTCTGTCTCGCTGTGCTGTCTGCGTGAAGGCGCCTACAACACCAAAAATGCAGTGTTCAGTGGTCTCTTCCATTAATGTGCATCTCAATGCCTAAAAACTTACTCATAAAAAGATAAGTTTTGGCAGAGGTACTGACTGATTTGAATAATGAACATTGGCAAGACACAAAATACATTTACATGCAGTTGCACGTTACTGTGCAATACTACAGAATCAACAGCTCGACCAGTCAAGGTTGAGTCCTGACCTAATGACTCTTATGAACCGGCTCTTTTTAGTGATTCCAAACACAGCGACCAGTATAACATTGAAGCGGATTCATAATTAAATGTTACCCTACTAAAGCTTTTCTTAGAAAATATGAGTCAGACATTGAAGTGAATTGCAGTTTTTGTGATTCTTCTGAAGAAAACTTAATTTGTTTGGGCAATGTTCCCACATTTTTGAATGCTTATCCAATCTTATGTGACTTTTTGTTTGTTTTAAAGCTGCTTTCTTTGGATTGCTTGACTACTCAAAAGAGATTACAGGGAAATTGACAATAAATTGCTCAATTTCACATTCATAAGCAAATGTTTACTGGTTCTTAACCTCTCTTTTCAGTGTTCAAAGTTGATTTAGACAAGTATATGGCAACTATACAAAGTTCTGTCAATCTTAAAGCTATGAAAACTGTATTTCTGTATTCTTCTTTTGTGTAAGGTGTTCATTTATTTATTTATTTTCCGTTTGGTTGGTTTGTATTTGTTGTGAATGTGTCTATAATTGTAATAAATAAATAAAAAAGAGAAACCAGTGAAAATTGATTCCTGAACTAATGACTCTTTTGAACCGGTTCTTTTTAAGTGAATCCGAACATACAGCGCGACCAATGAAGATCAGTTTAAAGGGGTCAAATATATGCGATTTCAATTTTTCCTTTCTCTTAGGAGTGTTACAAGCTCTTGGTGCAGAGAGCAACTTAGATAACAAGATAAAGAAGATCTGTAAAGTTGCAAAGACTAAAGTCTAAAATCCAAAGAGATATTCTTTATAAAAGTTAAGAGTCAGCCACGCCTAACTAAAACGCCTCGTTCTAACACGCCCCCACATGTCTATGTCACGATGTGGGAAGATTTGCATAACGCCGACCAAATGTTCACGCAAAGAAAGAAGGCGTAATTTTTATTCTCGCTATAGTATTGTTGTTGCCGCCGCCACCATGTCGTGAAGACGCTGTGTGCTTCGTTGTGAAAGCGAAACTACTTTGTTTGGTCTTCCAAAAGAGGATGATATCCGCTTCCTCATGCCTGGAGCTGATCCGTGCTGGTCGCTGAGGAAATACTACAACTTTGCGCTGTGGATCGCCGGATCAGCTTTCACCGTGGACGAAGCGGAGTCCAGCCAGGAGTCGTCACATGTGGTTGCCGCAGGCATCACAGTATGTGAGGGACGTAACATATCCATCACACGCTTGAGGAATTCGGCCAATCACAACGCACTGGATAGCTGGCGATTGGCACACCTCACTTTTTCAGACCGATGAGCTTTGTAAAAATCGACGCGTTTCAGAAAGGCGGGGCATAGAGGAGAAACACTAATGTACAGTATGTGGAAAATAATGTGTTTTTTTAACCTTAAACAGCATAAACATTTCATTACACCAAATACACAAAATAATTTTCTTTTTAGCAGCATCATATGATCCCTTAAAAAAAAAAAAAAAGCTTAAAAAAAAAAAGAGAAACCAGTGAAAATTGATTCCTGAACTAATGACTCTTTTGAACCGGCACTTTTAATGGATCCAAAACATACAAGCAATGAACAATAGTCAATGTGAAGAGAGGTAAAATAAACATCAAAATGTTCATATATTTTTTAATGTAGCATTAATATGTGCTGTAAAAGATGCTGCCATTACACCCAATGCACTTTCACACATTTTCACTCTTTCATTTCTAACTTTCACTGACTTAACTTTCCATATTTTAGAGTCAGAAAAAAGTGGCTGTTTAATGCATAAATCTGATTATCTCTGCCTGCAACAAAAGTTGGACATCCTGAAAGTCACAAACAAATTCCAGTAGCGATAAATATAGATCAGACTTCGAGGGAACTAAAACATTGGAGACACTGCATTTCCTTAGCACTTGATTTATTCAAACAATGCCAAAGCCAGTCTCACGGAGACTACTTTGAATTACACATTAGGCAATAAATAGACCTTATTGATACAAAAACAATAACACTTTAATAGTGCAATATAAACCAATTATTAAAGTTGGGATTCTTGCATTGTGGTTATTAGACAGTCGTTCAGGGGACTTTGAGGCTGCGACGTCCCGGCGACAGGATGAAATGTTGTGTAAATCCATTTACACAGATCAGTCCAACAAGTAATCTCCATTTTAGGAAAAAAAGCATGCATTCATTCGCACAAGAAATTCCCAGGAAATTTGCAGTCCAACTGTGTTTATTCCAACAGCATCTGCGGACTCAAAACCAGCAGAGCGAGTCCGCCAGCAGATGACCAAGATACCAAATATGAGGTGCAGCAATCCCATGATGCATTACAAATCAGTCCCAGCCCTGAGCGAGAGGTTCTTAGCACCATCCAATGCCCCAGACCCTCAATATAGCGCCCTCTTCAGGACTGGAGAGCGTCTCCACACTATAAAGTGCACTCGAACGGCTACACATCTCTCATCTCCTGAACATATTGCAACATTTACGAACACACATACACACACAAAAATCATGCATATTTTGGACCACGTCATTTTCGTCAAGTATCGCTATTAGTCTCGTTATGAGTCCTGAATGGAAATGCTCCATTTGGGTTTGCGCAAACATGCATGCTTGGCTTTAGCCGCAAATCGGACGTTTAACAATACCACATCCATCTCCTCTTGCACAATACAATCTTTTTTTTTTTTCTTTCTTTTTTTTTTCCCGTTCGGATTACGAAAAGACCAACATGTCGACTACTTCGTCTCCTTAAAGTATAAAAAGACACGAAATGTTACAAAAACTTGTTAAATACCTGATCTGAACATTTCTTGTGCATAGACTATACATACAATAATACTAAGGGCTGGCTAGCTAGCTTTGCTCTTTTTTATCGTTAAACCAAAACCAGTAATATCGCAACCAATTATAAAACATTGTTATTCATGATTTT
Source organism: Sinocyclocheilus grahami (assembly GCF_001515645.1). Classification (NCBI taxonomy): domain Eukaryota; kingdom Metazoa; phylum Chordata; class Actinopteri; order Cypriniformes; family Cyprinidae; genus Sinocyclocheilus; species Sinocyclocheilus grahami. The sequence continues at coordinate 490,516 of NW_015505880.1, read as the reverse complement.
TTTTGATGGTCATAAAAGTTGTCAAATGAAGGCGCTGCAATTGGTTGGCTAGCTAGCTTAGCTCTTTTTTTATCGTTAAATGAAACCAGGAATATCACAACCCCTTATACAAAAAACATTGAGGAAGAATGGAACCGAAAGAAGACCAAGATAAAGCTAGCCATCAAAAATAAGGAACTTGGGATGAAAGTTGAACGAACGAAAAATGGATGGAAGTTATTTGTGACATTTTTTGATGGTCAAACAAAGGCGCTGCGATGAGTAAGAGTTGGCTAGCTAGCTTAGGTCTTTTTATCGTTGAACCGAAACCAGTAATATCGCAAAACCTTATAACAAAGTTATTTGCGACTATTTTTGCTGATCGATAAAAGTGGTACAAAGGTGTTGCAATGAGTAAGCGTGGTTTAGCTAGCTTAGTTTTTTAAATCATTAAATCAAAAAACAGTAATAAATCGCAACCCTTGTACGAAAAAACATAAGAGGAAGAAACCGAAAGATTGATGAAAAAGACATCCATCAAAAATAAGGAACTTGGGAAGAAAATAAAAATGAGTTCTTTGCGACATTTTTTTTTGATGGTCGTAAAAGTGGTCAGAACGAAGGCGCTGCAATGAGTAATAACCGATGAAACGCTTTTCCACAGAAGTAGTTTGTTTTTTTTGTTTTTGACAGTCCTCCGAGACAAACCTGTTGTCTTTGGTTGTTTTTGGGCGAAACGGCTGCGAGCGAAGACATGTCCGTGTTTCGTCAACACCAGCATCTCGTAAAGCGCATGCCCTTAGGTGGTTTTCTTGGCAAAGACGCACAGAGTTCAGTAGCTGGTGCATGTGCAAATAAAGGTCCTTCCCAGCATTCCCTGCGGTGGCTAGTGGATCATTAAAAACGTTTTTTGGTGGTTCTTTCCAAAGTTCTGATGGATGAGATCTCTTACGTTTCTTTGTACCTGAAAGAACAAAAAAAAATAACGTCATTTTCTGATGCTGCTTTGGGTTTTACACCTGCAGAAATATCAATGTAACATGACACCATTTACCCGCTTTGCAAGGTGAATTCGGGAAGCGCTCCGAGAGACGTCAGCTGCTCTTCTAAGGCCACGATACGCAGGCCGATATAGCCAGACGACAACAAGAGCAGAAACACCCTAAACGAGACAAAAACACGTCACTTTACACAACAAAACGATCTCGGTGTACGGTTAAACACGTTTAGTATCAGGGCGTCTCACATCACAACAATATCATTCCCTTACAGCTGCATGAGATCAAGATGAGACTCATTTGCCTGGCAACCACTTATATTTTGACAACTAGAGTCAAGCTGAATCTCGTCACTGAGCTCATGATTATCTGTCACTAATACTATGGGTGAAGCAATATGGATATTTCAGTCTATACTGACAGGACAGGTACTACTTGATTATTTAATAAAAGTAATTTTCAAATTAAAATGAAAATCGCAGCTCGTCATATGAAATTAAATGCACCAATAGAACAGAAGTAACCTCCATATAAGAAACAAAACCAGGCAGCAATAATTTTTAGTTTAACACTAACATTTCAGTCATACTGCCATGTGTTTATGTCTCATCTTTTTATGCGTTTATCAGCATTTTAATCTTGTAGATGTCCTGGGAACTGAAGTTTACTTGGGAAGTTCACTAAATGTCTCTTCCAACTTGAGAATAGTTCATTACACAGAATCTGTGCCAATGTCACGGAGCATAATGTCAGCAGCACTTGGCCATCCAGTGTAGTTTGGGCTCCTCCTCAATGCGTCCTATAAATCAGTTATGCGTCTTCAGTGTTGCCAAGTCTGGGGTTTTTCCACGTAATTGGGATACTTTAACACTGTTGCCATTGGTTGTTTCTCATGTCCGCTGGTTAAAGAGACCACAATAACGTGATATTTAGCTCCTGCAATGCGAATTTTACTCGGAAAACCCCGCCAAAAAACCCCCGGAACCTGTTTTTTTTTTTTAACCGGGGGATCCCCCTCGAAACGCCATGAGCTAGTTTTGAGTAGCAATTGGGCAGGTTTTGGGCAACCTGGCAATCCTGTGCGTCTTTCACACATCCAGTCTGTTTTTCTTCATTAGTAACATGCAGTTAAATAGGAGGTATTGAACTTTATCTTTAGCTCCTTGTATTCTCTTATGTAGACGACAGGTTAAGTAAAAATGTGAATATGCAATATTCATACGTCTCCATCATTTTGGAACTCTCACGCTGCACAACTAGTGCTGCTTTTAGCAGGTGCGCCGTCAGCGCTGGCGCTCAGCACAGATGAGGACTGTTGCAAAGTCTTTTCTCCACTAAAACTTTGATGAGTATCATCTTGGGTTATTATGTCAATATAAAAGACATGATCGCAAAACAATTAAGAAAAAAAGGCAAAGTCATTTTTTCAATGTACATTTATGTAGTCGCCAGCAAAAAAGTTAACTCGCAAATTAATATTTTGACCATTTTAGTCGCAGTCTGGAGCCCTGAAAGTTGTCAAATTATTTTCAGTAAATATCTGTTAAAATATTTTCCCACATTTGTTACTTCTAGTAAATATTTGTATAACATTTATAATTGAGTAAATATTTGATGCATATTTTATTTAATTTTTTTACTAAAATTCATTGAGCTAAATATTTTAGCAAATATTTGAACTAAATATTTGTTTTTACTAAATATTTTTATAACACTCATAAATTATCAAGTACTTCATAAATAGGTCAAGTAAACATTTTTATAAATATTCTATAAATGATCTTACTAACATTTATAAAATATTTTAAAAAGTTTTAGATGTTATTTTTAGTAAATATTTGCTGTAAAGCTGTATAACATTTAGAACTTTTTAGTAAATCTTTGATAATTTTTTTGTTTGTAATATTATATTTTTAATACTAAATGCTAAAATACTAAACATATTTTTCCTTACCTACTACATAATTTATTATATATACAGTGGGTACGGAAAGTATTCAGACCCCCTTAAATTTTTCACTCTTTGTTATATTGCAGCCATTTTAGTAAACTTTATTACATTTTATAAATTAAGTTTCGGAAAATATTTTATAAAATTAATTCTTTTTAAATATTTGTATAACTTTTTAATTTTTGGTAAATATTTTTAAATACTTATATTTTAACCAATATTTTTGTAAATATATTCTGTAGATGAGGAGCTACCCCCTCACAATGTAAAATGCTTTGAGTGCCTAGAAAAGCGCTATATAAATGTGATGAATTATTATTACTTTATTATATTGTAAATATTTACTGTGAAATTGTAAATAGATGAGCGCATTCCAGCTAAAAGCCGTGGCATGAACACTCACAGGATCAAGTAGATGAGCAGCAGAGTGTTGAGGTTACTGATTTCTCTTTGGATGAGGAGAGATCGCGCTCGATCCGTCACGTTCCAAACCCACGAACTTCCTGTGGAGAGAGGAAGCAGAATCTGTGTTAGCCAATCAAACGCAATATCCCTCCGAGTCATTCAGATCTGCAGGCCGGCGCGCGTCGTACCGGTGTATTCCTCACTCGAGCTCTCGTCTGGCGTCTGCGGGGAGCTCTTAATCGCAGCGTTTTCTGAAACGCAGAAGCAAACACAGTATCTTAACACCTTTCTCTCAGAGTCACGCAGCTGTGAGACGTTCAGGGGGGAGTTTACGAACCTGGAGTGAGTCGAGACGCAGACAGATCGATCGGAGGACAAAGCTCGTACGAGTCGTCCAGACTGGACTGGCTGGAGTTCTGCTGGGAGAGACGCACAGATCCTGACGAGCGCTGAGCCTCACTCAAGAGAGGGCTGCTGTGGGCACTTCCGTCCTGTCGGGAACGAGAGCGGCGACACGTCAGGAGCCAGTTAAACACACGAACACCAGTCAAATCATGTCAGCAAACGCTCACTCACCTCCAGCTGAGGACAGACGGATCGCAGCAGCTTATAGCAGCCTTCTCTGTTCCGCAGAGACACGAATAAATACTGCAGCACAGACAGAGGACAAATATATTCATAGGAAATACAACAAAAATGTATTAATTAATTAAATGATACTTAAAGAAAGTACAGATACAAGTAATTCTCAAAATGAATATTAAAAAAAATCATATTTGAATATCAGTAAATCTCAAAATGAAAGGAAAAACATTTATTATATTTAAAATAAAATCTCAAAATTAAAATAAAAACTCAAGAATTTCTGAAACTTACTTCAATTATTTTTGTTTTTTTTTAGGCTTTGTCTTTTATAAAAGAAAGTATTAAATGTAACCCGTTGAAACATTTTCACTTTGGTCATTCATTTTTTCACAAAACAACACATTACATTTTTTTTATTAATTAATAAGCTTTAACTGGTATGTTTCACTTTAAAAAGTTTTGGTAATTAACATGAATCAGTATCTTTCACAAAAATTCACTGTAAAACATTTTATTAATTAGCATTAATCAATATGCATCAGTAAAACATTTGTAAAATGTTTTTTTAAGTGGCATTAATCACTAAAAAAAATTACTAATACATTTATTTTTTTAAATAATTAGAATTAATTGGTATGTTTCACTTAAAAAATAAAAATAAAATAAATTTAGTAATTGACATCAATCAGTATGTAAAAAAAATTCACTATAAAACATTTTTATTAATATATTTTATTAATTAGCATTAATCAATATGTATCAGTAAAAAAAAAAAAGTAAATGAATTTTTTAAATTGGAATTAATCATTAAACATTACTGTAATACATAAATCTTTTTCTTCAAATAGTTAGAATTAATTTATGGAAGCCCGTTTCCGCCACTGAATAAAAGATTAAGGTTATTGCTACTTTTTATCTCACAATTCTGACTTTTCTCAAAATTGCGTGATATAAATTCACAATTGCGAGTTGTAAAGTCAGAATTGCGAGAAAAATCTGCCAGAATTCGAGATATAAACTCGCGATTGCGGGAAAAAAAGTCAGAATTCACGAGATATAAACTCACAATTGTGAGAAAAAAAGTCAGAACTCACAAGATATAAACTCGCGATTACGAGAAAAAAAGTCAGAACTCACGAGATATAAACTCGCAATTACGAGAAAAAGTGTCAGAATTCACGAGATATAAACTCGCAATTACGAGAAAAAAAAGTCAGAATTGCAAGATATAAATTTGCGATTGCGAGAAAAAAAAAAAGAGTCAGAATTGTGAGATAAAAAGTCGCAATAACCTTTTTTTCATTTTTTATTCAGTGGCGGAAACGGGCTTCCATATTAATCAGTACGTTTCACAAAAAAACAGAATAAAAAAAAAAGTATTAATTAGCATTAATCAGCATAAATGAATTTTATTATTTTTTTTTCATAATTTTTCTGAGGACAATGTGCTCAATAGTGTAAAAGTGTTTGAGGCTCGGACCTTCTCTCTGTCTGTGGTGCGGACAGAGATGGCGTTTGGCACGAGCAGCGCGGTGTTCTGTTTCTTCAGGACGTTCACACTGGCGACAGGAACGATCACCTGAAACACACACACGGGTCTGTTGACCTGGGGTCTGATGGCAGCTCGGAGCGCATGCGTGCGGATCGGACGGCTCTTTACCTTAGTGTCTTTGAGTAGCACGGAGGAGAAGAAGCACAGGCTGCTGTCGGTGATGTACAGACGGCCGTGGTAAGGCACTTCCTTCTGCAGCGCACACACGTAAGCTGCAAACACAGCATTAGACACGCGTGACGCCGCTGCTATTGTGTCTCAGACGTCACAGAAACATGAATGTACAAGTCTCTCACCGTGCAGCAGGTCTTCAGTCTCGGGGAGTTCTGGGAAGAGTTTGTGGAATGTTTTGTTGTGCTTCATAAAACTCTGAGAAGAAAGGAAATGAGAATTTAGACATGTTTTATTATGTTAGATTTCAAAAAGATGAATGAAAAGTCGTCTTACACTTCTTGAGTTGAGGCTGTCGCCTCTCTCCAAAGGTCTGTCGACATCGAGCGTGTGAGACCTGCCAATAAAACAACACACATTTTAATACTAATAAAAGGTAGAGCAAGTAATTAAAAAAAAAATGTATACATAGATTTTGTTTTTAGATTATTTTGAAAGATTAAAATATATTTTAATGTAACTTAAAAACAAATTAACATCAATTTTTCTTTTTCAAATAAATTCAGCTTTTTTCTTTATGATATTAAAATACAAGATGTATTTTATATAAATGTAATTTGTTTTGAAGTAAAACAAATACATTTGATCATCTTTTTTCCCCCCCCGTTTAAATTAATTAGATTTTTCTTTATACATGAAAACGCCAGCTATAATACTTTATATATTATTTAATTTGTTGTGGAGAAAATGTTTGTTTTTATTTTTGTTTAATTTTTTTCAATAAATATCGGTAAAGCCCTAAAAATTTTATTTAAAAAGTACACATTTAGAATATTTTTAACACATTTATACAAATATATTTAATACAATACATATTATAAATAATATTTAATATAATATATTTATTCATACATTTTTAAAATAAAAATAAATTGTATAATTTCTTTAAAAAATAAATATATATATATATATAGAGAGAAAGAGATAGAGAGAGAGTGTTACGATTTGCTGTGGGAGGAACGATGGAGACACGGAAAAACATTAAATAGTCTTTAATACTTAAATAACCGGGGATAATCCACAACAGGAACACGGGAAACACATGACATCCAACAAGTAGACCCGACAAAACCAAACTGAACAGACTGGGGCTTATAAACACAGGGCAATCAGGGGAACACAGGTGCATGGAATCATAAAGTAATCAAACTAAACAAGAACAGTAAAAAGACCATAAAAGGAAACACAGGAAGAACTACGGCAAAACAGGTCCAAAAGTCTGACAGAGAGAGAGAGAGAGAGAGAGAGAGAGAGATAACTACCGTATTGACCCGAATATAAGACAATGTTTTTTTCTTGGAAATACATCTGAAAAAACACGGTCGTCTTATATTCAGGGTCTAGACTTTGACATGTCAGTAATACACACACAACAATAGGTGGTGCCAAATACGCATAAAACGAGTGTGCCATGAAATACGTAATGTAATGCGTGTTGTAAAGATCGAGAGTAAAAACTAAAGAAAAAGAAAACCTTACAGCTGCATGAGTTGTGACTGTCACATTAGCCTGATGGGACCAAACTCCCTTTGTGATGAGATGGCGTTTGGCACGAGCAGCGCGGTGTTCTGTTTCTTCAGGACGTTCACACTGGCGACAGGAACGATCACCTGAAACACACACACGGGTCTGTTGACCTGGGGTCTGATGGCAGCTCGGAGCGCATGCGTGCGGATCGGACGGCTCTTTACCTTAGTGTCTTTGAGTAGCACGGAGGAGAAGAAGCACAGGCTGCTGTCGGTGATGTACAGACGGCCGTGGTAAGGCACTTCCTTCTGCAGCGCACACACGTAAGCTGCAAACACAGCATTAGACACGCGTGACGCCGCTGCTATTGTGTCTCAGACGTCACAGAAACATGAATGTACAAGTCTCTCACCGTGCAGCAGGTCTTCAGTCTCGGGGAGTTCTGGGAAGAGTTTGTGGAATGTTTTGTTGTGCTTCATAAAACTCTGAGAAGAAAGGAAATGAGAATTTAGACATGTTTTATTATGTTAGATTTCAAAAAGATGAATGAAAAGTCGTCTTACACTTCTTGAGTTGAGGCTGTCGCCTCTCTCCAAAGGTCTGTCGACATCGAGCGTGTGAGACCTGCCAATAAAACAACACACATTTTAATACTAATAAAAGGTAGAGCAAGTAATTAAAAAAAAAATGTATACATAGATTTTGTTTTTAGATTATTTTGAAAGATTAAAATATATTTTAATGTAACTTAAAAACAAATTAACATCAATTTTTCTTTTTCAAATAAATTCAGCTTTTTTCTTTATGATATTAAAATACAAGATGTATTTTATATAAATGTAATTTGTTTTGAAGTAAAACAAATACATTTGATCATCTTTTTTCCCCCCCCGTTTAAATTAATTAGATTTTTCTTTATACATGAAAACGCCAGCTATAATACTTTATATATTATTTAATTTGTTGTGGAGAAAATGTTTGTTTTTATTTTTGTTTAATTTTTTTCAATAAATATCGGTAAAGCCCTAAAAATTTTATTTAAAAAGTACACATTTAGAATATTTTTAACACATTTATACAAATATATTTAATACAATACATATTATAAATAATATTTAATATAATATATTTATTCATACATTTTTAAAATAAAAATAAATTGTATAATTTCTTTAAAAAATAAATAAATATATATATATATATATATATATATATATATATATATAAATATATAAAAATAAAACAGATTTTCAATATTAATGTTTGCCAAATAATTAAATATAATCTTTATATTGATAAAGTATTTCATAAACTATTTATATTTTAACTATTTATATATAATTATTTTATATTGTTTTTATTTTTACAAAAACACATTAGATATAATTGATTGCCAAATAAATATAATTTCTATATTATAAAATATTTCATAAAATATTTAAGTATTTAATTTATTGTCTCTACTATTTTTTTTAAAGACACACACATTTTATTTCATACATAAATATTTTTTTCTTTAAAACATTTCTTTATACAAAAAAACAAATTTTACATATTGATAGACTAAATAAATAAATATTTAATACAATTATTTTGTATTAGTTTCTTTTTTAAATATTTTTATTCCTCTAGATGAACACATCACATATTTTAGATATTGAAGAAGGCCAATAAAAAATAAAAAAACAGTAACAAAATAATAAAAAAGTTTTATTTTAATTATTTACCCATCCATCCACCCATTCATATCCAGTTTTCTAACAGTTAACAGTGTCGTATTTACCATTAGAGTAATGGTTACTCTAATTTTACAGCGGCAGAACTGGTTCAACACAACACAAATCAACTGCTGTCGTACCTGGGCGGGACCTGCCGGCTCAGGCTCTTGGTCTGCTGCTGAACCTCCAGCTGATTCTCCTCCAAACTGAATGCTTTCCTGCTCCCCAGCTTGGCTTTCGTCCTCCCCTTCTTGGCCTTGGCGGGAATCGTCCCGGCGTCCACCACATAGCTGTGAAAACATCGTAAAACCACCGTCAGCCTCATAACTGACGCTCACACCGCTCAACCTCCCCCTTAAACAGCGTCTGAGTTTACGAGGCCATGCCAACGCTTATAAAACACAGACAGATGCGCAACACACCGCATTTCGCTTCTCTATTAAGGTCAATAACAGGAATAACGACATCAGATCAAACAAACAGTGCAGCTTTACAAGTTTCTCTCATGCAATGATTCGAGTGTAATGGTTAAACAGACTCAAAGCAAATATATTATAAAACACACCAACGGCACTTCACTCCGACCTCGATTACCCAACCACAGCAGTAAAAACTCAAGAATAAACACTATGGACTGAAAAACAACCTTCAAAGGAAAAGCCACACCAATTTTCGCTTGGAAATTGCGAGTAAATTTTAAAAAGTTACACACCGAACGCAGCCCATTGAATGGAAACCTACTCTAATGACATAAAAAGTGCTATTCTACCATACCTGTAGATATGATGTCCATTCCTGCGAGATAATCGTAAACTCAACGATCGGTTCATCCTCAAAAGTGTACAAAATTGGCCTCAAGCCATAACGCTGGAGTCTGACGCTCGGCCAGAAGCAATAAATACATTTTTAAAAAAAGTGAGTCTAGTCGCTCAGCGAGTCTAAAAAACAGCTCTGGTCTGCTGCCTTCCTCTGTATGCAAATGAGGGGGCGGGGTTAGAACAGAGCTCTGGGATGCGGTTGAACCAATGGGAGCGGCTCCCTTCCACTGTATGCAATTAAGTGGGTGGGTCTGAGGACAGAGTTCCAGTCTGCGGTTGTGTTCCAATGGGCAGGGTTAGAACAGAGCTCTGGGATGCGGTTGAACCAATGGGAGCGGCTCCCTTCCACTGTATGCAATTAAGTGGGTGGGTCTGAGGACAGAGTTCCAGTCTGCGGTTGTGTTCCAATGGGAGCGGCTGCTTGATCTGTATGCAAATGCGGGTGGGCAGAGTCTCTGACCTCAGATGGTGTGACTGTGGGTTGCTGATGTAATGGAACACCTGCAGGTCAAAACATGCTGAGAAACGCAGCAGCTTTTGAAAAGAAGCGAAAGCGAATGAGTTTACAGTGAAAAGAGTGATGATTTATAGAAGCGAAAGTCAAATCGCTGTAATTCTTCATCTGAAAGGAACTAAAAGTCGCCGCAGACCGCTTCCTCGTTTGGCTCTGAGGTTTTTGGGTAATTCGAGAGCCTTAAACGTCTGTTTTGGTGCCAACATGCTAAGCACAGCTGCTGGAAAGCACACGTCAACTTTCCCAGCATTCAGAGCCATTACATTTATGACTCAAGGACAAAGGTGTGACTTGCTGAAATATAGGTTAAAAGACAGCATATGACATGCAATAAAAACTCTTGCAGTCATATAACCAGGTATGCGGGTTATGTATCACGCTTTGACGAATATGAATTACTTTCAAATGACTATAAATACCTTATATATATATATTTTTTTTTTACATGAACATGCCACATATTTTAGACATTAGCAAAATCTATTAAAAAACTTTTTAAAAAATGTAAATAAATATTTATTTATTTAAATGAACTTAATGAAATAAATAGGTTAAAAGACGTGCAATAAACGCACTGAGCAGGGATGCAGGGTGTTGTCTTACTCTATAACGGCAAGCTACGATGGGCGTAACAATTACGAATGACTCTCAAATGCCACAGAAACATTCCTGAGCTCATCTGCGGGGGAAGGGAAGCTTTTACGGCACGCAAGGAAACAAAAGAAACCATTACGACACAAGGAAGCTGGCAGCCACGTTTTAGAGCTCAGCCAGCTTTTGTTTGGTTGTTTCGGTCTTGAAACCTTTGGATAAGAAAGCAAATCCATGTAAGACTTAAACTGCTTTGGATGGATGGATAAATAAACATTACTCTTTTTTTAAATCAATAATTTTTTTCTCTATATATGAAAATGCCTTATTTTAGATATTGGGAAAGGCCAAAAACATGTAACTTTTAAATAATACCAAAAAATAAAATAAAATAAAATAAATAAAATAATATAAGAAATGTATGAGAAAATAATTACATTTTTTTTAAAGAAACAACTTGTATTGTGTTAAGTTGCATTTTAATTAAATAAATAACCAAAAAGTAACTAAAATTATAACTACTACTACTGCTGATAAAATACTAATTAATAACAAAATATTCAAATATAAAATAATATTTAAAAAAACAAATATAAAATTAGCAATAAATTACGTTAACTAGCATTACACTAACTAACATTAGTGTTCAGTAATATATTATTGTATAAATTATTTTGCATACAGAAAAATCAAAGAGTGAAATAAATGAAATATGAACTTCGTTTTCTCAATCGCAATGGTTTTTCTGATAAGATAATATATGAAAACAAAAAATAATGCAATTCTGTGATAATACAACGCGATTCTGGTAATTTAACTTGGCATAAACTCAAGCTATTCATTTAATGCATCACTTCATTTTTCCGCATGCAAAATGTCAATGCTTGTTTTACTTTTCCATTCAGCGTAAAACGAGCCACACAAGACATTAAAACACTTCATATTTCAAATCTATTTAAAGACCCCTCAGATCTCATCCGCACCGGCTTCACCTTTAACCAGCATCAATAAACCACAGCTCACACTCTCACACCGCAGCCAAACTTCCCATCACACCAGCTGAAAGTCCTGTTTCTCATGCCCGAGCTCGTGTATTCGGGCTAAACGGAGGATTTGGGAATCTGCCGCCGCGCTGTGGGCGTTTATAGGAAACGCAATCCAGCAAAGGCATTTGGGAAAGTCACTCGTAACTGAAAGTGCTTGCATTAAATAAATAAAACACACTGTTCAAACACTTTAATTCAATGCATTAGGATTTAAACAGTGTGTCAATCCGGCTTCGTGACGTTAGAACAATAAAAAAAAGGATCCAGAGATCCTGTTCAACAGTCTTGAACAAACCTCGCGACTTCTATTTAGCCTAAAGACGTGCAGTGATTTAGAACAAAGACAACAAGCATCAAACAGCCCCTGCAGAATCATCTGATGCTGATGATAAAACACAAAGCTCGCAAAAAGACGCCACAGGAGCTCAAACCAGAGCAGATAAGCATCAAACAGTGGCATGAGACGCTTCAGAAACACGCCAAACAAGGAAATGTGTCGGAGTTCAAGGCCTGTTCTCAGCGATAAACGTTTATCATGCATGCCTTTGTTCTGGGAATGAAAGTTCAGTCTTTGCAAATGAGTCAAAACGTTTGATTTTTGTGGTTAATTTGCATGAATCAAAACTAAACTAGTCAACGTTTTGCTCTTTAAAGCTGTTTGAATTCAATCCGCTAGCTATGAAAACAAATCCACACCGGGCTAGCAGCTCAACGACGCATTCGCAGCTGCTCACCATCGTATATCAGAGCTAAAACAGTCGTAAACGTCTCCTACCTTCCCAAATCCTCACACGCGGCCGTATCCATGTGGTTTAGATCCTTCTCGCCATCCATCGCCACGTCTTTTCAGGGCTAGCGAAGACTGAACCACTTCTGACCAGCTGCGCTAGATGCTGAGCAATGGGGTCTAAAGGTTTCCTTTACAGCTGCTCCGTTACGGAAAAAGTGAGATAATGAGGCACAGGGAAGTCAAGAGTCGAGCGAGGGATAAAGGATCCTCCGCCGGCCCACTCCGCTCACCTCCAACCGTGGCAGCTGGAGGAGCCCACAATGGCCCATTTGGATGCCATTGAAGAAATGCAAACTAAAGAAGACAAGACTCAAGACATGCAAACAAAGGCCTTGCTAGTGGGCCACCTATTGCCTTTGCAGGGGGGGGTAGAGGGTCAACAAACACATGGGAAAACTGGAGAAAAATCCCCTACAAGACCAGGACTTTTCAGCAAGGATCTGATTTGGCTTTAAGTATTTCGTGAAGTTTCTGTGTGAACTGGAAAAGTGCCAAAAAATGGTTAGTTTGAAGTTAGATAAACAAATACTACTAGAATTTAGACTTTTTTGATCAATTACAAACCCAAACACAACAAATTTGAAACGATACATGAACAATATAAATTCTGACTTTGAAAACATCAGAAATGGTTAGATTGAAGTTAAGTTTTTAATCGATTACAAACACAGACACAACAGATTCAAAACAAATACACAGAAAAACGGACTAAAATCCAGTATAATCCTGTAAATACGCTAAAATCTGACTTTGAAAGTGCCAAAAAAAAAAAAGTTACTTTTATGTAAAAAAAGAATTAGAAATCCAAACACAACAAATGTAAACATTTATGGAAAACTGACCAAAATCCATTTCAAGCCTGTAAAGAATTAGAAATCCAAACACAACAAATGTAAACATTTATGGAAAACTGACCAAAATCCATTTCAAGCCTGTAAAAACACTAAATTCTGACTTTGAAAGTGCCAAAAAAAAAAAAAAAAGGTTACTTAGTATAATCCTGTAAATACGCTAAAATCTGACTTTGAAAGTGCCAAAAAAAAAAGTTACTTTTATGTAAAAAAAGAAAAAGAAAAAAAGAAATACTATTATAATTTTAACTAATTAGAAATCCAAACACAACAAATGTAAACATTTATGGAAAACTGACCAAAATCCATTTCAAGCCTGTAAAGAATTAGAAATCCAAACACAACAAATGTAAACATTTATGGAAAACTGACCAAAATCCATTTCAAGCCTGTAAAAACACTAAATTCTGACTTTGAAAGTGCCAAAAAAAAAAAAAAAAGGTTACTTTTGGTTATGATTACTAATGGTTAGCATACGTAGTTTAATAAACAAGTAGTTTTATAATCCACAAAACAAAAACGGACCAAAATCAAGCTTACGCATGTAAAAACAGCCAAATTCTGACTTTCATTGGGAAAAAGGTTACTCTTGATTAAAAAATATAAATCATGACAATATTTGTTCATTTAACTTCAACTAAATCCAAGCACAAATGAAAAATTAATACACGGAAACTGACCAAAACGAAAGGAAAATTAAACACTAAAAATATTACAGAGCACAACATAACTATTAATCAATAACCAAGATTTCTGTATCAAATCATCTCTAATAAGTTACATTATTCCTCAAGACAGCTAAAAAATTAATTCAAACTGGTGTTATTTTAGTATCATTGAATTATTATTTTGAATTAGTTTTTATATCACCAATTACATTTTTTTTATTTTAGTTAATGTGTTAGTAATTTAGTTGTGCTTTTCTCTTTTTTAATGTCTATGGATTGTACTAATTTTTATTTCACTTTTATTTTTAGTTATTTTAGAAAATTAAGTTAAACTAAATGAAAATGAGAAATTTTGTAGCTGATTTTATTTTTTTCCCCCAGTTAATATTTACTTTAATTGCCGGTAACAAAAATTAATCAGACAAGTCATGCTTTACACAGTATATGGTTATTGCAATGATAAAAATTTTAAGAGACCTGTGACCACCTTAAGATGTGGCCCACACCAAGTTCCAGGTCAATTACCACTGAACCTTTTCTCCATCTGACCCCTGACCTCCTTGTGCCATTATACATCGGAATGATTCACCCCTGGCCTAATGCACACTGCACGTACACAAGCATTCAAGGCTTATGTTTGACAAAGGAAATGCATTAGCTCATATACACCCACAGCTGCGCAAAGACAGCTAAAAGATCCTTGTCCAGGCCTGAAAACAAGCAGTTCTTGAATCTTAAGTTGTGCACTTATTTTTAATCAGTTTTTATCAGGGCATTCTGTACTTCTGTTTATAAACAAGACGCCATGTTCTAACAGAGAAGATTAAGTGAGTGTTTACTCGGTTTCATGGAGCAGACTAGCATAACATATGGAGAATATCAGGTCAGTTTTCATTACATAAGCATAAGATTTTCACGCTCTGTAAAACACAAGGGTACTAGATCACCATTGATTGACGAATGGGAGAAACTGTCGGCTGGAACGCATTCCAAGATCACTGCCAAGAAGCCGGCATGTAAATTGGGGATTGACGGGTTGAATTTAGCCAGCGCTGCACACCAGGAAATCATAGATCATTTTCAAGAAGGCCTCCGTTAGTGTTCACCAGTTGAGCAAGTCATGTATTTCCCAACTTGCAAAATTAATGGACTTTTGAGCGGAAGCAGTGAGAATACGGTCAAACCACACGTAGAGACTAGAAGCTCATTAATCAAACTGTGATAAATGAGCTGAGTGGGCGTTTGCTGAAAAACAGTGATGTGTTAACCACATGAAAACTTGAGCTTGAGCTATACCATTTAATCAACAACAAACCACACCAGGTAGCCCTATACCTCTAAAAAAAAACAAATCTAAACATAAAAACTACATGAAGTCCAAAGTTCAAATCCATCTCTCAAAATACACCAAAACTTGGTCTGAAGACTCGAGGAGTTGCAAAAGAAACTTGCCCAAAAACAAAGGTCAAACTCCAAGCGAGACTCTTAAAACTTGGTGTAACCATGAAATCAGAGCTAACGTCCACAAAGAAAGGCATAGGACAAGGATTAGACCTTGACATTCATCGAGCCATGATGTTAGTTCAAGAGCCAACACCAATCCCTGTGGGCAAACAACAGCTTGCCACTTGTGGATGGGGTCCAAACCTACGACACAGAGGACATTTGTGCAAATCACGAGGCTTGAATGAATCAGTCTCACTTCCTCAGTCTAAACAGAAAGAGGCCTTTCTTTCCATGGACCAATAGAGCCCCAAAAGTGGAAATTCCAACCAGGAATCACATGAAACGGATCATATCTTGTTCTTTTAGCTTAGGGGATCTTTGCTTTGGGGAAGTACGTCATGCAAGTATTGTTTTCAGTAAAGGTGCTGGAGGATGAGGGCACCAATATGTCATGGGTTCCTCAACGTGGATTTCACCAATTCAGTGTGAAATGCTGGGGACTGGAACGTTGAGACCCTTGAACGTTTGCAGGCAACGGGTTAACGAAGATTTAAGAATGTTGATGGGAACTGATGTACTAAGAGGAAGAAAGACTTTCACCTGCTAAATCTGGAAGCCACAATAACATTTACAAGGAGTGGTCCAAATTTACTCATGGGAACTGACCTTCTAAAACAACCTTGACTCCATCCAAACAACATTCCTTATGTAGTAGCGACGCACAAAATACCTCAAGTATAACTCATGTCCTTTACTGGTTATCTATGTGAATGATAAGCGGTCAGGGCCCATAGTTTTCTTTACAAGGCTCGGAGAAGCTAATTCAATTCCATTGGGAAACAAAATTAGCCCAGACAGCTTGTCCACACCTGGCACACCACCTGGAACAAGCTTTTGGGCTAAAAATAGACACAGATAGATAACATGACCCACATGTGTTGGAATACCAATACAACGGAGGGTCTATGAGATCACCTGTTTATCTGGAGAAATGCTCGCCAATCTAAACCACTTAACTGGGCATTGTGATGTAACGTCGACACTTAGCGCATGCCGTAATTTGATTATGACACATTCCAGCTCCAAATTACATTTAGGACCATCATTGGAGGCAAAGCAATTTGGCCAAGAATGAGGTTAATTTGCATTTTTGATGAGGGTTAGGAATTTGACGCATAACGGCGATGTGGAACGGTTTGTTTGTCACAATTGCAGATGAGGGCTGCACCACTCATGCTACACGGGTATAAGAATAGCTGGTATATTAATAGGTATATTTCCATCATATGGCTGAATGTAAGTCACAAGTAACTCGCTCATTTGAAAATGTGAGTCAGGGAAATCAGCTCTAGTCTAAAGCTAGCCCAGTAATTAATTTACAATAGCATGAGTGATGTGATCCAGGTACAATACCGGCTTAACGACTCTAATAATAACCAACACAAAGACACAAGTCCACATGAAAAGATGATATTATATTACACCGCAGGGCTGGTATTTAGGAGTTTGGAGGTTTTTAAGGTGACTGGCAATGAAAATACAATAAAAAACATGGTATGGTGGTCAGATATGTATCATGTCATATATTTAACATACATATACAATATATATATATATATATATATATATATATATATATATATATATATATATATATATATATATATATATATATATATATATATATACAGACAGCTTTTTTCCCTTAATAAATGAAATCATAATTTCAAAACTGCAGTTTGTATTTACTCAGGTTATCTTTGTGTAATATTAAAATTTGTTTGATGATCTGAATCTTTTAAGTGTGACATATTCAAACAATAAAAAAAAAAAACAGGAAGGGGGCAAAAACTTTTTCACACCACTGTGTGTGTATATACATACATACATACATACACCATAGTAATACCACAGTTCACAATGGCATGCCCAAAAACACACTGGTACTGGCATGATACATGTCAAAAACAATATTACTATTATTACCATAGTACATATAAAAACAGTGGTGAAATAAAAACATGGTACAGCAATGGAAGATGGCATTTTACTCAAAAACATACTGTGGCACTACCATAGTGGTCTTGTCAGACAATACCATGGTATTTTAACACGTACCATAGTAATTTATGCTAGTCCAATGCTCTACCATGGTACCCGTCCAAAAACACGGTGGTGCTAATTCCATGTTAATATAAATATCACAGTGTTTACATCTAACATTTTAACTGTAAATGGAATGCAGTAAAAACCATTAATAATTGGGATAATTTTATGATGTGCAAAACAGCTATTTATTTACTATAAAGACATATAAAGTCATAAATGATCTCTAATCTGTATTTGAACAAGATAAATCAATCAAGGGGAAGTAATAATGTCATCACACACACACACACACACACACACACACACACACACACACACACACACACACACACACACACACACACACAGTGGGGCAGATTATGTCTATAAACCCACCCAAATCTGCCATA
>NW_015505880.1:463084-472458 GCF_001515645.1 Sinocyclocheilus grahami | reverse complement strand
ACAAGGAGAAATAAAAATGTCATCACACACACACACACACACACACACACACACACACACACACACACACACACACACACACACACACACACACAGTAGGGTGGATTATGACTATAAAACTACACCAATCTGACCTATATCAATAAAAAAAACAGCGCTCATCACAACCTTATCAAAACAAACACACTAGCACCTTGTCATTATAATATGAACACAACATTAACATATGCAAATGAGCTGCGAATATGGCATTATCGGATGTGGACAGCTGATAGCGTTATTCTCACCTCTCCTTCATCAAATGCTTGATTCGCGATATGGCGCTCTCGTCGATCTTTCTCAGAAACGTTTTCAATCTCTCCCTCTTGTTTTCCAGCATTCTTCCTCAACACAGATCGACACACGCCGACAGAAAGACACCGTTTAACGAGGATGTGATGATCCGGTTTCTCTTCGGCGTCCCATGAGCGCGGCCTGATTAACAAAATGAGACAAAATCGGACCAAGCGCTGGCGGCCAATCAGCGCGCATCTGATCAGCCGCGGTGTCCAATCGCGGCGCGACAGTCGCGCTCGGACTCCGCCCATGCCCTTCTATGGGCAGGACGCGTGTCTGCATGCAACGTGGTGATAGGTGGAGGAAGTCGGGGCGGAGAACTAGTGTGGATGGCTGATTATACACTGAGCGTTTGTGTTACAGACAGACCTTGTGTTTTTAACTCTGTTCTCACATGTTTTCATACGATCATGAGTTTGAACACGTTATGCGGGTCTTAATGTTCATTAGTGGTGGATCTGAGACTTAGTATTATTATAACTATTAAATATTTAAGTTGAATTGATGCATGCATTAAACAGATTGCATGCAGACTGGTCTTATGCCACAGTGTATAGAGTGAATATCTATCTATCTATCTCTTGTTTTTTATTCCTCTAATTTGAATCACATGGAACACTTGAGTCCTCGGGCTACAAAATTTCACAATCAAACTCATGCTCTGCTGCACAAAATCCCCTTTCAACACAATTTTCCTCAGATCGTCTCATAGCTTTTGCACACATGACCACATCACATGGCATCTCATGACCCGCGTACACCCTTTTATGCATAAAACATCGCGGGCGCTATGTGTGCAGTCAGTATTTGGAGGACGGAGTTGACACAGCAGCTCGTGTTGCACTCACTATCCGAACAGAAGAGGCACTGTACCCACTGCACAAATATCAGATCCACAGCCAGTTCCTGATATCAGACCGCAGCTCAGCTGAGCTCTGGATGTTCCTCATGAAGACTTCTGTCATTTCATGAGCCCAGTTTGTTCAGAATAAATGTGAGGTTGCAAATGTGCGCTGCATGGGGTTTGTCAAATATTGGATTTAAATGTCATTTGTGGTTGATTTGGAGACTTGTTGCTTGCTACAGTGCTTCTGGTGAAAAAGAAGCAGCAAATATCATACTTTCTTGCTTACGCTAAACTATTCTTTAGCTGTTAAAGGAGTAGTTCACCCAAAAATGAAAGTTTGCTGAAAATGTCCTCACCTTCAGGCCCATCTGAGAGGTAAAAGAGTTTGTTTCTTCATCAGATTTGGAGAAATGTAGCATCCATCACTTGCTCACCTATGGATGTGAATGGGTGCCGTCACAATGAGAGTCCAAACATCTGAAAAAAACATCACAATAATCCACAAGTAATCTATATAATCTTGTAATCCAATAAGAAAGCTGATTAATCTCGTGAAGCCTAAGCAAAAACTGCATTTGTACGAAATAAATCCATCGTTATAAGATGTTTTTAACTAAAATACAAATCCACAATACATAATAAAACATTTGTCTGGTCTGAATCAGGAGAGAAATCTGCACAGATCAAGCACTGTTTACAAGCCAAGCAGATCTAAACAAATATGGGAGTGGATTTTGATGTGAGCGACAACAGGAGATGCACTTTTTCACTGGAGGAAGTGTTATTATGGATTATGGATTTCTATTTCAGCCGGAAGCAAGTTTAAAACGTCTTAATGATGGATTTGTTTCAGCTTTTGTCTTCTCCAGATGTTAACTGATGGACTGATGTGGTGTGTGGATTCCTTGTGGATTATTGTGATGTTTTTATCAGCTGCCTGGACTCTCATTCTGACGGCACCCATTCACATCCATTGGTGAGCAAGTGATGGTATGCTACATTTCTCCAAATCTGATGAAGAAACAAACTCATCTACATCTCGGATGGCCTGAGAGTGAGCACATTTTCAGCAAATGCTCATTTTTGGCTGAACTACTCATTTATATCAGCTAAATATTTGACCAAACGCTGCATCTCTGGTGTGAAGACCGTCCACCCGCTCTACAGACAGATGGTCTCCAGGTCCTCAGCGTGTCGCTTCACTTCAGGTGTTCGTCCTGCTCTCCAGTGTCACCCACAAGATCTCTAGCTCAACTGGTTTTGGGTTTCCACTAAGCAGGGCCAGAAACCGCTCACCTGTGCAGCGTTGCCTAGCTACCCTCATCTTTAATTTAACACGGCAGACCCGACTGCAGACGGCCGCCGACGCCTCGCTCTTCACCATGCAGGAGTCCGAGAAGACGACGAGCAACCCAGAGCCCATGCAGAACGGAGAGGCCATGAGTCCGGACTTGCAGGACTCCAGAGGACCGCCGGGGGACGAGGAGAACCAGGGAGCCGTCCCGTCGGCGCCGCCGCTGCCCCAGGAGCCTTCGCCGTGTCCGAGGCCCAAACTGGTGTTTCACGCACAGCTTGCGCACGGGAGCCCAACGGGACGCATTCAAGGCTTCACCAACGTCAGGGAGCTTTACGCCAAGATCGCAGAGGTCTTCGATGTCTCCGCTTCTGAGGTACGGCAAGTCTTTGGGACTTGGGTCAAAGGGAAACGTTACCGATCTGAGGAGTGATGTGTGGGTTATTTGTTTCTTGGAAAGTATACTGGAGTTTGCTATTAAGGTAGTAAATGTCTTTTTGAAAGTTGCTAGATAATGTATCTCCATTACATTAGCTATCTTGATTGTTACAACTATTAAAATGGACAATATTTAAAACAAAAAAAAATTCCGGTTACAAAATGATGCAAAAATAATTACCTACATGCTAGTGGCTGGTAAATGGGGGAAAAACAACAACAAATAAATAAATACAAATAAAAAAATATATATATATTTTTTCATATATGTCAGTGGCTAGTAAACTAGTAAAAATAAATGAATAAATATTTTCATTTATGTCAGTGGTTAGTAAACTAGTAAAATAAATGAATAAATAAATAAATATTTTCATTTATGCCAGTGGGTTAGTAAATAAAACGATAATTTTTTCATATATGCGGTTGACTAGTAAATAAATAAATGTTAAGTGTCTTCATATATGCCAATGGCTATTACATGGGGGAGGGGGGTGGGGATAAAAATAATAAACGATAATTATTTTTGTATATGCCATTTGCTGGTAAGCGATACATAAATGAAATTAACAAATTAATTATTAAAAATAATACATATTTTAAAAATGTTTTTAAATGCGCCAGTGGCTAGTAAATTTAAACAAACAAACAAATAAATGTTCTACATCTAAAACTATTTTTAAAAATAATTTTTCTTTAGTAAAATGTCTTGAACAATAAAAAAAACATTAAACATATTCCAAACAAGTTAACATATTAAGTTAACATGTTTAGTTTTGTTTTAACATTACACTGCTTAAAACGAATTAATGTTTTTTTTTGGTATAAAAATACCAAAATGTTTTCTATGACTGAGCACAGAACTTGGTGGAAATATAGTTTTATTCCATCAGTCAGCTTGATCCCTAGGCAAATAAATTAATGAATGTTTTTAACATGAACATATGTTTTTAAATGAATTAGTTTTAGTATTTGTATAAAACATTAAATTAAAATGTTTTAAACAATTACACAAAAATGTAACTATTATTAAACTAATAAATAAAAATGCTTTTTAGTTATGTGCCGCTGCTTGTTCGTCACCAGATCAAGTTACATAACCAATCAGTTTTATCTGAATTCTTTTCTTCAAAAGCACTGTACTGTAAAAATCACTCAACCTTCAGGAGAAAATGTCCTTCAAGAACCTGTTATCAAGACATTTCAGCACTCTTGGAGGGGTCAAGGCTAGAAAAATTACGTTTTTATCTCCAACAAAACAAACATGCTTCAGTTTGAGTCGAAAGTTCACAATGAAGAAAGACTTCAAGGTCACGTGAGCTTTCAAACCGCTTTAAACAAACACTTCCTACTCACATTTATAGCTATGAAAAGCTGAAAATAGTTAATATCAGTCGTTTTATGCGCATATTAAGGACATAGTGCTAAATTTAAAACACTTCAGTAGAAGACTAGCGCCTAAATTCTAGCAAACAGGAGTGTTAGCATCTGTTAGCATAGCTAAACACTGTAATACGAATACAAATCAAGTTTTAATCAACGTTTATCGATGCTAGCTACCTATTTGACTCCCTAACACACAATATCAGTTATATTCTGGCAGAGCTACCATGAAAGTAGTTGACCGCCACAGCGAATCAATAGTCAAAAATTGCTTTCAACGTTTAACTTTTGTAAATTCCCCCCTCTGGTTTATGTTATTTATTTGTTTTTTAGTTTATTTACAGGCTTCAGTTTGAGTCGAAAGTTTACTACAAAAAAAAGACTATGAAGGATCACGTGAGCATTTATGCGTTCAAACCGCTATAATCAATCGCGTCCTACTCACATTTATAGCTATGAAAAGCTGAAAATAGTTAATATCAGTCGTTTTATGCACATATTAAGGACATAGTGCTAAATTGAAAACATTTAGCGCCTAAATTCTAGTAAACAGGAGTGTTAGCATGTGTTAGCATAGTTAAACACTGTAATACGAATACAAATCAAGTTTTAATCAACGTTCATCGATGCTAGGAACATATTTGACTCCCTAACACACAATATCAGTTACCTTGAAAGTACTAGTTAACAACCACAGCGCCATTTTGTGTGCCATCTTCCCGCGCTTATGATGGAAAACGGCGGGAAAGGTTCCTTGTCCGTTGTCTCTGTAGTCTGACGCATGTGTTAGCATAGCTAAACACTGTAATACGAATACAAATCAAGTTTTAATCAACGTTAATCGATGCTAGCTACCTATTTGACTCCCTAACACACAATATCAGTTATATTCTGGCAGAGCTACCATGAAAGTAGTTGACCGATACACAGCGAATCAAAAGTCAAAAATTGCTTTCAACGTTTAACTTTTGTAAATCCCCCCCCCTCTGGTTCATGTTATTTATTTGTTTTTTAGTTTATTTACAGGCTTCAGTTTGAGTCGAAAGTTTACTACAAAAAAAAGACTATGAAGGATCACGTGAGCATTTATGCGTTCAAACCGCTATAATCAATCGCGTCCTACTCACATTTATAGCTATGAAAAGCTGAAAATAGTTAATATCAGTCGTTTTATGCACATATTAAGGACATAGTGCTAAATTGAAAACATTTAGCGCCTAAATTCTAGTAAACAGGAGTGTTAGCATGTGTTAGCATAGTTAAACACTGTAATACGAATACAAATCAAGTTTTAATCAACGTTCATCGATGCTAGGAACATATTTGACTCCCTAACACACAATATCAGTTACCTTGAAAGTACTAGTTAACAACCACAGCGCCATTTTGTGTGCCATCTTCCCGCGCTTATGATGGAAAATGGCGGGAAAGGTTTCTGTGTCCGTTGTCTCTGTAGTCTGACGCATGTTTGTCTATTTTTCCCCTCCAGATCCTCTTCTGCACGCTAAACTCGCACAAAGTGGACATGCAGAAGCTGCTGGGCGGTCAGATCGGTCTAGAGGACTTCATCTTCGCGCACGTGAGGGGAGAAACCAAAGAGGTGGAGGTCATTAAAACCGAAGACGCGCTGGGCCTGACCATCACCGACAACGGCGCGGGATACGCCTTCATTAAAGTGCGTTAACCAGGTTAACGGTTTCCTGGAAAACACGCAAATCTTAACATCTGAGCCCCCAAAAGGAAATACAACCCTGGAACAAAACAAAAGCAAAACAGAATCAATACATAAAATAAAATAACATAAATAAAAATGCTAAATGTTTTCGCATATGCCAGTAGTCAGCAAGTAAATAAGTAGCTAAGTAAGTAAGTAAATAAATAAATAGCCTACATTAATAGTAAAGTGGGTGTAAGTTATCAACATAACCAAGGTTTCCTGAATATTCAGAATCTTAACATTTGAGCCTCCAAAAGGAAAATAAAGTCAATCAATAATTAAATGTTGCTTTTGAATATGCCAGTGGCTGGTTAAAACAAAGTAAATAATAATAATAAAAAAAAAAGGTTTCATTTATGCCAGTGGCCAATAAAATAAAAAATATATAATATGTTTCATATGGCTAGTAAATAAGGGGGGGAAATTAATAAATAAAGTGGGTATAATTAAATGAACCGACACATTTTCTGGAAAAATAAAAGCTTTGAAAAATGTAACCTCCAAAATGAAAATACAATCCTGAAAAAAAATAATAATAATAAAAGTAATAATAAATATATAAATAAAACAAAACAAACGAATGAATGAATACATCAATTTAAAATACTAAATAAATGAACAAAAATAAACAAACAAACACAAAAAAACATGACAACTGCTCACAAGTCACGACCAGGCAACTCAAAAGTCAAAGTTAAATTAACTTTATTTGATATCAAATGCATAGAAATGCAGCATGCATTTTGCAATGAAATGTTACTAATGCAAAAAAAGGATGTAAATCTAAAAAAAATAATCAAATAAGTAAAAACAAAAAACAAAACCGAAGACCAGTTGAAAATAATGAAATAAAAGTTATAGACATATATGCAAATGTAAAAAAAAAACTGGACACCAATGAAACCAATTATTTTTTATTGTTTTACATAATTTAATACATATATGTATTTACATATATAATATAACATTATATTAGTATTTCATATTGTGTGTTTTGTTTCAGAGGATAAAGGAAGGCAGCACCATTGACCGAATAAAGACGGTGTGTGTTGGCGACCACATTGAGGCCATTAATGACCAGAGCATTGTGGGATGTCGGCATTATGAAGTGGCGAAGATGCTGAAGGAGCAGTCGAGAGGAACACCATTCACTCTGCGCCTGGTCGAGCCCAAGAAAGCCTTCGGTGAGAACTCATATTAATATCTCATATATCACATCAACACATGCTTCTCACTTCATCAAAACCTCCAGGTAACACACCTGACGTCAATTAACATCAATAAACTGCTGGCTGTGTTTACAAAGTATAAGCTGCTTCATCAACTCAAATCATACAAACTCACTCTGGACCTTATATTTAGGAGAATAGCGCCACCATGTGTTC
Source organism: Sinocyclocheilus grahami (assembly GCF_001515645.1). Taxonomy (NCBI): domain Eukaryota; kingdom Metazoa; phylum Chordata; class Actinopteri; order Cypriniformes; family Cyprinidae; genus Sinocyclocheilus; species Sinocyclocheilus grahami. The sequence continues at coordinate 465,061 of NW_015505880.1, read as the reverse complement.
ACACTGTGGAATAACATTGTAGTATATTAAGGTATTAGCCTAAATATTATAGTAGTATATGAATGAAAATATAGTAATAGTATCATGTAATATAGTATTAAAATAATCGTTTTATTAAATAATTATAAATGTATTCATTTTAAAATGTACATATGTAAAAACATTTATATATATGTAGTATATTAATAATTCTTTAGTTATAATAATCGTTTTATTAAATAATTATAAATGTATTCATTTTAAAATGTACATATGTAAAAACATTTATATATATGTAGTATATTAATAATTCTTTAGTTATAATAATCGTTTTATTAAATAATTATAAATGTATTCATTTTAAAATGTACATATGTAAAAACATTTATATATATGTAGTATATTAATAATTCTTTAGTTATCTGTAAACATTTATTTACAAAATATTTGTTTAAATATTTACACAAACACACACAGTATATTACACATTTATTTAAATAAAAAAAATGTTTTAGTGGCCAATATATTGAAGAGTAGCGCGGCATCGTGTGGTCAAACAGTGGTAAATTATAAAAAGTATTAATAATTTAATTTAAATAAATATTACAAAATGTGTTTAAAATATATGAAATATACTATATGTATTTTTTTAAAATATGGACTATTTACATAGTTATAGGTGTAGGATATCACCTAATTAAATAGTTAGAAGTGTATTATTTAAATAATTGTAAATATTATATGTAATAATAAATGCATAGTATATTAATAGTTATTAATGTAAATAAACTAGAAATTTATTTTCTGTGAAATATTGAAATTTTCAATATAAAAGTGCACAAGACACACAAAAGAAAAATTATGAAAATATGTCATGTTGAATATATAGTCATTTTAGCCTGAGCAGCAGAATTTAAAGAGCCTATAGAATTACATTAAGCAAATAGAAATTTTGATATTAAAAATGCTGTCAATCAACGAATCATTGTTTCGAATCCCCTACATGACTCCTCTGAATAAACTGATTCACCAGAAATATATATATTTAATAATAAATGCATATTTACATATACATATTTATTGCTAGGAGTAGTACATAACCAGATTTGAATATTCATTTAAATGTTATGTGTATATTATGTATAATATTAATATTTATTATAAATGTATTTATTTATACATTTCATTTACATACAAGTGAAACACACACAGGTGTGGTTCAGAAATGTTTCAGTCGCTCAGATTCATATTGTTACATTACAGTGACCTCAGACGACCCGTGCCTTGTAGGAAATAACAGTGAACTCATTACAAGTCTGAATAGCAGGTTTCCTCAAATTGTACTGTACAATAAATGCAATTTTAAAGAACGACATGAAGGGAAAGTTCTTTTCCGGCATCATTTGTGAAGGAAATGTTCCAGGGTTCAAGGGCATGGAATTTAGTAGAGACGCTTTGACATTTCCAGCCATTACTAAATTGTCCCTAGCAACAATTTGAAACATGAGTATGTAACCATAGTTATTGTAATAAAAAATAGTAAAAAAATAGAAGTAAAAAAAAATATGCTAGAAAACTGCACACTTTTAGGAAATACATGTGTGAAGCTACAAACTCGATCATAATGCACAATGTTTCCATCCATGTATTTTGAGCTGCAGATAGTCACATTAACCCTTTAACGCGTACGATCACACCGGTGTGATGAGAGCTTTCAGTGCGTCACGTGATCGACTGCTGAATTTAAATCCGCTTTCGCTCTTTGGCTGGCGCGGACACGCTAAGCGCTTGTCATATTATCACAAATATTCATTGTTTTCAACCAAATAATGCTTATTTTAGGTTTCAGACATTTAAATACACATAAGTACTAGCAAAACCATACATCTGTCTTTTATGCGTTGCGTTGCATCGAGCCGCGTAAACATAAAACCATGTCTGCATTTGTGATCGGAGAAATGACAAACAACAAGCGCTACTCTACACTGCTCAAAACTC
>NW_015505880.1:456986-459632 GCF_001515645.1 Sinocyclocheilus grahami | reverse complement strand
AAAAAAAAAACTGGACACCAATGAAACCAATTATTTTTTATTGTTTTACATAATTTAATACATATATGTATTTACATATATAATATAACATTATATTAGTATTTCATATTGTGTGTTTTGTTTCAGAGGATAAAGGAAGGCAGCACCATTGACCGAATAAAGACGGTGTGTGTTGGCGACCACATTGAGGCCATTAATGACCAGAGCATTGTGGGATGTCGGCATTATGAAGTGGCGAAGATGCTGAAGGAGCAGTCGAGAGGAACACCATTCACTCTGCGCCTGGTCGAGCCCAAGAAAGCCTTCGGTGAGAACTCATATTAATATCTCATATATCACATCAACACATGCTTCTCACTTCATCAAAACCTCCAGGTAACACACCTGACGTCAATTAACATCAATAAACTGCTGGCTGTGTTTACAAAGTATAAGCTGCTTCATCAACTCAAATCATACAAACTCACTCTGGACCTTATATTTAGGAGAATAGCGCCACCATGTGTTCACACTGTGGAATAACATTGTAGTATATTAAGGTATTAGCCTAAATATTATAGTAGTATATGAATGAAAATATAGTAATAGTATCATGTAATATAGTATTAAAATAATCGTTTTATTAAATAATTATAAATGTATTCATTTTAAAATGTACATATGTAAAAACATTTATATATATGTAGTATATTAATAATTCTTTAGTTATCTGTAAACATTTATTTACAAAATATTTGTTTAAATATTTACACAAACACACACAGTATATTACACATTTATTTAAATAAAAAAAATGTTTTAGTGGCCAATATATTGAAGAGTAGCGCGGCATCGTGTGGTCAAACAGTGGTAAATTATAAAAAGTATTAATAATTTAATTTAATTAATTAATATTACAAAATGTGTTTAAAATATATGAAATATACTATATGTATTTTTTTTAAATATGGACTATTTACATAGTTATAGGTGTAGGATATCACCTAATTAAATAGTTAGAAGTGTATTATTTAAATAATTGTAAATATTATATGTAATAATAAATGCATAGTATATTAATAGTTATTAATGTAAATAAACTAGAAATTTATTTTCTGTGAAATATTGAAATTTTCAATATAAAACTGCACAAGACACATAAAAGAAAAATTATGAAAATATGTCATGTTGAATATATAGTCATTTTAGCCTGAGCAGCAGAATTTAAAGAGCCAATAGAATTACATTAAGCAAATAGAAATTTTGATATTAAAAATGCTGTCAATCAACGAATCATTGTTTCGAATCCCCTACATGACTCCTCTGAATAAACTGATTCACCAGAAATATATATATTTAATAATAAATGCATATTTACATATACATATTTATTGCTAGGAGTAGTACATAACCAGATTTGAATATTCATTTAAATGTTATGTGTATATTATGTATAATATTAATATTTATTATAAATGTATTTATTTATACATTTCATTTACATACAAGTGAAACACACACAGGTGTGGTTCAGAAATGTTTCAGTCGCTCAGATTCATATTGTTACATTACAGTGACCTCAGACGACCCGTGCCTTGTAGGAAATAACAGTGAACTCATTACAAGTCTGAATAGCAGGTTTCCTCAAATTGTACTGTACAATAAATGCAATTTTAAAGAACGACATGAAGGGAAAGTTCTTTTCCGGCATCATTTGTGAAGGAAATGTTCCAGGGTTCAAGGGCATGGAATTTAGTAGAGACGCTTTGACATTTCCAGCCATTACTAAATTGTCCCTAGCAACAATTTGAAACATGAGTATGTAACCATAGTTATTGTAATAAAAAATAGTAAAAAAATAGAAGTAAAAAAAAATATGCTAGAAAACTGCACACTTTTAGGAAATACATGTGTGAAGCTACAAACTCGATCATAATGCACAATGTTTCCATCTAACATGTATTTTGAGCTGCAGATAGTCACATTAACCCTTTAACGCGTACGATCACACCGGTGTGATGAGAGCTTTCAGTGCGTCACGTGATCGACTGCTGAATTTAAATCCGCTTTCGCTCTTTGGCTGGCGCGGACACGCTAAGCGCTTGTCATATTATCACAAATATTCATTGTTTTCAACCAAATAATGCTTATTTTAGGTTTCAGACATTTAAATACACATAAGTACTAGCAAAACCATACATCTGTCTTTTATGCGTTGCGTTGCATCGAGCCGCGTAAACATAAAACCATGTCTGCATTTGTGATCGGAGAAATGACAAACAACAAGCGCTACTCTACACTGCTCAAAACTCGCGTTTGAATCATCAGTGGCAAATCCTTTAAATATGAAAACATACTTACAGTCTGTGAGTCAGAACAGCTGGCATTGTAGGCTACTCTCCCAGGATCAGGAAACAGTCTTTCATAAAGTGCGCTGCACACATCTGAATATTTGTGTTGAAGTGTTCTGGAACAGTGTTGTAAATACAACTTAACCACTGATTTCTAGTCGTGTCCTCTTTTGGAAGACCAAACAAAGTAGTTTCGCTTTCACAACAAAACACACATAGTCTTCACGACATGGTGGCGGCAGCAACAATACTACAGCGAGAATAAAAGTTACGCCTTCTTTCTTTGCGTGAACATTTGGGCGGCGTTATGCAAATC
>NW_015505880.1:429370-453236 GCF_001515645.1 Sinocyclocheilus grahami | reverse complement strand
CGTTTGAATCATCAGTGGCAAATCCTTTAAATATGAAAACATACTTACAGTCTGTGAGTCAGAACAGCTGGCATTGTAGGCTACTCTCCCAGGATCAGGAAACAGTCTTTCATAAAGTGCGCTGCACACATCTGAATATTTGTGTTGAAGTGTTCTGGAACAGTGTTGTAAATACAACTTAACCACTGATTTCTAGTCGTGTCCTCTTTTGGAAGGCCAAACAAAGAAGTTTCGCTTTCACAACGAAACACACATAGTCTTCATGACATGGTGGCGGCGGCAACAATACTACAGCGAGAATAAAAGTTACGCCTTCTTTCTTTGCGTGAACATTTGGGCGGCGTTATGCAAATCTTCCCACATAGTGATGTAGACATGTGGGGGTGTGTTAGAAGAGCCGTTTTTGGTCGGCGTGGCTGACTCTTAACTTTTATAAAGAATATCTCTTTGGATTTGAGACTTTAGTCTTTGCAACTTTACAGATCTTCTTTATGCACCAAGAGCTTGTAACACTCCAAAGAGAAAGGAAAAATTGAAATCACATCATATGACCCCTTTAAGGGTGTAGAATTTAGTAGATGTTGTGACATGTCTCTACCAATATCCAGCGACTACAGCAATAATTTATGTTGTTATGTCCCCACCAATGCCAAAATCAAACCTACGTCTTTGCCAGGGTTTTTCTAATGCGTGTTTGAGAAAGCAGTTACAGCGCGTCTGATCCGCGTGTTTATGAACTACTGGCCTCCATAAACGAGCTGGTAATAGAGTGGTGGAATTATGAAGTCACTTTGTAGGCGAAAACCCAGAGTCGAGTTAGCATTTTAGCACTTCCGGTTCCATCTTCCCAGAGTCAATGGGTTTTTTGAATGGGAGTTTGGCTAAATCCCCTAAAATAAGGTCCGTGGTTCACACAAGCTCAAGATACTTTCACGTTTTATTCTACAACATAAAACACACCAGTTACACCCCAATCGTGTTTTTTTAAAAACTTTTACATTTCTTAAAGGGGTCCTATTATGCTTTTTCACTTTTTAAATTTTAGTCAGTGTGTAGTGTGTATGTTTGGGCATAAAAAAGATCTAGAAAGTTACAAATCTCAAAGTCCACTCCAAAGGGAGATATTTCGTTTAAAAAAAAAATCCCTTTTTAAGAACTACAACGAACGGCTCGTTTGGACTACAGCGTTTGTTTTCCGGGCTTTGTGATATCACAAAGCGGCTCATTATAATATCATTAAAAATAATTCCCGCCTACAGAAATTCGAAGGGTTGGGGGGAAAGCTTCGTCATCAGAGAAAACGAAGAAGAAGAGCTGCTGTGCTGTAGCGTAAAATTTTCGGCATGTCTAGAACAATTCTTACAAGTACAACACGACGTAGCTGGGCACCGCGGACAGACGCTGAATGATGCCGCCGGTGTGCTACACTCAGAGAAAATAATGTATTTGAATTTTAAAGACGTGGCGCGACGCTGCGCTTCTCGTCCGGTGCGCGACCACCTGAAACGCAGTTTTTTTCACCTCCGTGCCCAAACGTCTTTGTTTGGGCTTCCGAAAGCGAATGATGTCGGGAAACAGTGGTTGCAATTTATTTTTTAACTCTGTTCCTGAGCATTATAACCCCAATTTGCTATTGTGTGCTGCGCATTTTACTGAGGACAGCTTCCACAACATGAGGGAGTACAGTCCCGCATTCGCCAAAAGCTTTTGTTGAAAGACGGAGAAGGGGCGTGGCAGTACTGAAACACCATCTAAGCTGTTCGCCAATCACAACGCACTGGGACAGCGAACCAATCACAACACATTTTGTTTTTCGGAAGGCGGACCTTCATCAAAGCCGGAACTAATCGAGCCGTTTGTGCCAGGATGGGGAGAAAGGTATTGTAATAGTGTAAATTATGTGAAAAATAATGCGTTTTTCAAACCATCAAGCATGAGAGCATGTTCTAGTACACCCCCAAAACAAAATCAAGACTTTGTAAAAGAGCATAATAGGACCCCTTTTAAAAAGACGGTTGCTAAATGGGACTACAGTCGCTGTCTGAGACATTAAACGTCATCACGCCGAACAGTTTATCAATTTACAGTATTGTCCAATCGTAGTATAATTTGTAATACAATTAATTTTAGAATAACCAGTTAATAGTTTCCCGCATTTTAGATTGTTGTTCGACAATGTTTTTTTGTTTTTTTTGCTTTCCCCCGAAATGCAACAAGTCTTCGGATGGAAGATGCTTGTTTTATCGCTTTACTGATGCGGAGACTCTGGGTTCGTACCATAAGGTAAACTCATATTATGATTATTCCATGTAAACGCCACATTTACCGCTTAGTCACGGCGAAGGTGAAACTTTAACGATGCATAGTGCTTAAAGCAACATTACATTTAAACGTTTACGGCCACATGAAGCTATTAGAAAGCATATAGATTGAGGATTTTCTAGAAGCAAGGATAAAATAACATTTTGTGTACCCACCCTAACAAAACAATAGCTGAAATATGGTGCTTTATTCACTCAAATAAGTTTAATATTACCATATCCAAAAACTCGCTCACTCTGCTGTTATTTCATAGATTAAATGCACTAGAATTGTACTGAATAGTATGTGGAGATATGTTTTTAATTAAAATATTCATATCAATCAAGGATTTATTGACTTTTAATGCACCTTATTTTCTAAATGCTTTCATATGTCCTTTAGTTATGATTATTTCATTTATTCACTATACTATTTATTATAAATGTCTCATTTTCAGTTTTAGTTTGTCTAGTTTTGTATTTATTCCGGAGTGTATGGGACTGACTCCCTTTTGCAGCCAGCTGCTCTAGCAGCCAGTCGATGAATTGCAGTTTTAGTCACTTCCGTGTTGGCTTCACAAGAGAGAGCGGAAGGTTGCCGCTTGGTAATTACAGACTCAAAGTAGTTAATGCTAATAATTAGCCGAGGCACTTTCTCCCACAGAGAAACAAACACTCATGTAAATCTCGCCACGCTTGGCAGACTGAGCAAATGCTGAACAAGCCTCTGCTGTCTGTGACAGCCAATTACCGCCGTTAATAATCGAAAGGCCTTTGATTATCATTATAGCATTAGCTAATTGGATGCTTTAGAGTGATGGATTAGTAGCCTTTGTGAAAGAGGCGCGCACAATTCCCTCGCCGTGTTTGTACATAGAAGATCAAAGGAAAAATGGCCACCACTGGCTGCTAATTCTGTTGCTTGCTAACTAGCTACAAGTAGTGATTCCTGGCTATTTTCAGCAGCATGACTGTAGTTTAGTCTACCCTTTCTACTTTAGCATTGCATATTTAAAACGATATCGCCTCCTCAAGCAGCTTCAGAGCTTTTTCTTTGTAGCTTGTAGTGAAGCTAACTTCTGTTTTAAACATTTAGCTTTACTGTAATTGAACTATATTGTAAATTAGAAGCTTCCTGAAAATAAATGGAGAGACCTGTATATACATACCGTGGCATGCAAAAGTTTGGGAACCCCTTGCAGAATCTGTGAAAATGTGAATAATTGTAACAAAATAAGAGAGATCATGCAAAATGCGTGTTATTTTTTATTTAGTACTGTCCCGAGTAAGATATTTTACTTAAAAGATGTTTACATATAGCCCACAAGACAAAAAAAAAAAAAAGCTGAAATAATTAAAATAACCCCCTTCAAAAGTTTGGGAACCCTTGGTTCTTAATACTGTGTGTGGTTATCTGGATGATCCACCACTGTTTTTAGGTTTTGTGATGGTTGTTCATAAATCACTGGTTTGTTCTGAACAGTTAAACTGAGCACTGTTCTTCAGAAAAATCCTCCAGCTCCTGCAGATTCTTCAGTTTTCCAGCATCTTTTGCATATTTGAACCCTTTCCAGCAGTGACTGTATGATTTTGAGATCCACCTTTTCACACTGAGGACAATTGAGGGACTCAAACACAACTATTAAAAAAGGTTCAAGCATCCACTGATGCTCCGGAAGGAAACACGATGGGGGTGAAAACTTTTGAACAGGATGAAGATGTCCACATTTGTCTTATTTTGTTGAAATATAATTTTGTTCCATTTAGGACTGCCCTTTGGAAGCAACAGAAGATACTTGCATGTTTCCCGGAAGACAAATTAAGTACAATTTACCTTGATCTTCCAATTCAAAAAGTTTTCACCCCCTGGCACTTAAAGGGATAGTTCACACAAAAATGAAAATTCTGTCATCATTTACTCACCCTCAAGTAGTTTCACACCTGTATGAATGCCTTTGTTCTGCAGAACACAAAGGAAGATATTCTGAAGAATGTGGGAAACAGAGCAGTTCTGGGGCACCATTGACTTCCATAGTATTTTTTTTTCCTACTATGGAAGTCAATAGTGCCCCAAAACAGCCTGGTTACAAACTTTCTTCAAAATATCTCCCTTTCTGTTCGGCAGAACAAAGAAATTTATACGGGTTTGGAACTATGTTGTTCGACAATGTTTTTTTGTTTTTTTTGCTTTCCCCCGAAATGCAACAAGTCTTCGGATGGAAGATGCTTGTTTTATCGCTTTACTGATGCGGAGACTCTGGGTTCGTACCATAAGGTAAACTCATATTATGATTATTCCATGTAAACGCCACATTTACCGCTTAGTCACGGCGAAGGTGAAACTTTAACGATGCATAGTGCTTAAAGCAACATTACATTTAAACGTTTACGGCCACATGAAGCTATTAGAAAGCATATAGATTGAGGATTTTCTAGAAGCAAGGATAAAATAACATTTTGTGTACCCACCCTAACAAAACAATAGCTGAAATATGGTGCTTTATTCACTCAAATAAGTTTAATATTACCATATCCAAAAACTCGCTCACTCTGCTGTTATTTCATAGATTAAATGCACTAGAATTGTACTGAATAGTATGTGGAGATATGTTTTTAATTAAAATATTCATATCAATCAAGGATTTATTGACTTTTAATGCACCTTATTTTCTAAATGCTTTCATATGTCCTTTAGTTATGATTATTTCATTTATTCACTATACTATTTATTATAAATGTCTCATTTTCAGTTTTAGTTTGTCTAGTTTTGTATTTATTCCGGAGTGTATGGGACTGACTCCCTTTTGCAGCCAGCTGCTCTAGCAGCCAGTCGATGAATTGCAGTTTTAGTCACTTCCGTGTTGGCTTCACAAGAGAGAGCGGAAGGTTGCCGCTTGGTAATTACAGACTCAAAGTAGTTAATGCTAATAATTAGCCGAGGCACTTTCTCCCACAGAGAAACAAACACTCATGTAAATCTCGCCACGCTTGGCAGACTGAGCAAATGCTGAACAAGCCTCTGCTGTCTGTGACAGCCAATTACCGCCGTTAATAATCGAAAGGCCTTTGATTATCATTATAGCATTAGCTAATTGGATGCTTTAGAGTGATGGATTAGTAGCCTTTGTGAAAGAGGCGCGCACAATTCCCTCGCCGTGTTTGTACATAGAAGATCAAAGGAAAAATGGCCACCACTGGCTGCTAATTCTGTTGCTTGCTAACTAGCTACAAGTAGTGATTCCTGGCTATTTTCAGCAGCATGACTGTAGTTTAGTCTACCCTTTCTACTTTAGCATTGCATATTTAAAACGATATCGCCTCCTCAAGCAGCTTCAGAGCTTTTTCTTTGTAGCTTGTAGTGAAGCTAACTTCTGTTTTAAACATTTAGCTTTACTGTAATTGAACTATATTGTAAATTAGAAGCTTCCTGAAAATAAATGGAGAGACCTGTATATACATACCGTGGCATGCAAAAGTTTGGGAACCCCTTGCAGAATCTGTGAAAATGTGAATAATTGTAACAAAATAAGAGAGATCATGCAAAATGCGTGTTATTTTTTATTTAGTACTGTCCCGAGTAAGATATTTTACTTAAAAGATGTTTACATATAGCCCACAAGACAAAAAAAAAAAAAAGCTGAAATAATTAAAATAACCCCCTTCAAAAGTTTGGGAACCCTTGGTTCTTAATACTGTGTGTGGTTATCTGGATGATCCACCACTGTTTTTAGGTTTTGTGATGGTTGTTCATAAATCACTGGTTTGTTCTGAACAGTTAAACTGAGCACTGTTCTTCAGAAAAATCCTCCAGCTCCTGCAGATTCTTCAGTTTTCCAGCATCTTTTGCATATTTGAACCCTTTCCAGCAGTGACTGTATGATTTTGAGATCCACCTTTTCACACTGAGGACAATTGAGGGACTCAAACACAACTATTAAAAAAGGTTCAAGCATCCACTGATGCTCCGGAAGGAAACACGATGGGGGTGAAAACTTTTGAACAGGATGAAGATGTCCACATTTGTCTTATTTTGTTGAAATATAATTTTGTTCCATTTAGGACTGCCCTTTGGAAGCAACAGAAGATACTTGCATGTTTCCCGGAAGACAAATTAAGTACAATTTACCTTGATCTTCCAATTCAAAAAGTTTTCACCCCCTGGCACTTAAAGGGATAGTTCACACAAAAATGAAAATTCTGTCATCATTAACCACACACATTAAGAACCAAGGGTTCCCAAACTTTTGAACGGGGTTATTTGAATAATTTCAGCTATTTTTTTTGTCTTGTGGACTATATGTAAACACCAGCGAAATCAACAGCTAAGATAAGTGAATGCTCTTCTAATCCATATCGCTGGATGTATTGCGTGCCTAATTGAATTAAAAAAATGAGCAACCATAATCAAGTTTAAACTAGTGATGGGTGAAACGAAGCTTTTCGAAGCATTGAATCAATTGAACCAATTGCTTCGAAAAATTATTCGATGTTTCGAAGCACTTGAAACAGCACATGCTGGCGACACCTGCTGGTGAAAACGTTTTAAAAGCATTGAAATATCAGACCAAACTTACAAAACAAACGGAAATGTTTTTTTTTTTAGAAACAACATTTTAAAAAATAAATAATAAAATAAATTAAACACTTAAATACTATTAAATATTGGTGCTTGTTTTATGTGTTTTATTTAAGTATAATCAAACCCTTAACACACAATGAAATAAATTAATTATTTAATGAATTAATTGATTTATCTAATTATTTCATTAATTAAGTGTTTTCATTAGAGCCGTCAATAAAAATCTGCAGGCAAGATTAGTGTTATCATTCAGGAAGGAGGTGGTTTTAATTCTATCGTAAGCTCATTTTGTAATTTTTAAGGCATATGATTTGTAGGTTGAAAGTACTGCATGTTTTTACACATTTTTTAAACTATATAGCCATCTGTGTTAAAGGGAAGTTTATGATCTTTTGTTTAACCCACAACATCTGGCCCTGAATTCTTTATTTTCATATGATTTGTAGGTTGAAAGTACTGCATGTTTTTACACATTTTTTAAACTATATAGCCATCTGTGTTAAAGGGAAGTTTATGATCTTTTGTTTAACCCACAACATCTGGCCCTGAATTCTTTATTTTTATAGTAAAATTTCGTGGGATTTCATGTTACATGATTAACTGGGCAACCAGAAGTGGTTCATGGGTTCACTTTGAGATCAACACCCCCTAGTGGTGAACCATCGGAGTTTCGAAACGTTTCGAAACAGTGTGATGTAACGAAGCTTCATTTGCTAACATCACGTGACCTGGCCGGTTTGATACGTGCTCCAAAACACTGATTCGAAACAAAAGATTTGCAAATGTTTTGAAGCTTAAGTGTCATGTTAGCAGTTTGCATTGTATGCAGGAGCGAATATTAAGCATATTAGCAGCAGCATTTAGCATTTGTGTTTATTCAGCTGGAGCAAAACGCAGTTCAGAGCATTTTTAATCACTCTGAGGACAAGCCGATCGTAATGGACATGAAACAGGTTAAATTAAATATTCTTAAACATTCTTGTGTATGCATTTCAACTGTGGTTCGCCATATACATCAGCGATTATCCCAGTGTTCACGTTTGTTATTTCTAAGATCGATGTTTTCATTATGTTGAGTGTGTGGTTGATTTCAGCTGCACGCAGCTTCAGAAGCACATGCTTATCACAGTCATATCAATGACAGTGTTGTGGGAGACACTGAAGATTACTATCTATGGCTGTAACTGTTAGTTCAGAGAGAAATGCATTATGGGTAGTGTAGTTCAGAGAAATGTGCTTGTGCTACGTGTGCTCTCGCTGTGCTGTGTAATTCAGAAAACAGAGAAAGAACATTTTATATTCTGCTTTTATTTCAGTTCATTCAGGTCAGTCCACCCAGGGGTTTTTGTGCACTGTAGCTTTGACAACTTTTATCTGCACGAGAGAGTAAAATGGCATGCATCGGCTAACTTTGTCCATCTCATCATTGCACAAACATGAATTAGCAGCTGTTTACTCTGCCGCTGGGACTGATGAAGTGGAGAAAGTAACAGCAGTTATCAAATTACTAAATTATGTTATTTGCTCAGGTGGGTGCTGGGGTCTTATCTATCGGATTGCAATGTATATCCATTTTGTTAATTAAACATTACACATAGTGCACGTCTAATTAGAGTTAAGCCAGTCAGTGTGGTAGCCCAGGCACACATAGTCATAGCCCACTATTGTTAAGCCAGTCGGCGTGGTATCCAAGGCTCACATAGTCATAGGCCACTATTGTTAAGCCGGTCGGCGTGGTAGCCAAGGCTCACTTAGTCATAGCCCACTATTGTTAAGCCAGTCGGCGTGGTATCCAAGGCTCACATAGTCATAGGCCACTATTGTTAAGCCTGTAGGTTGAAAGTACTGCATGTTTTTACACATTTTTTAAACTATATAGCCATCTGTGTTAAAGGGAAGTTTATGATCTTTTGTTTAACCCACAACATCTGGCCCTGAATTCTTTATTTTTATAGTAAAATTTCGTGGGATTTCATGTTACATGATTAACTGGGCAACCAGAAGTGGTTCATGGGTTCACTTTGAGATCAACACCCCCTAGTGGTGAACCATCGGAGTTTCGAAACGTTTCGAAACAGTGTGATGTAACGAAGCTTCATTTGCTAACATCACGTGACCTGGCCGGTTTGATACGTGCTCCAAAACACTGATTCGAAACAAAAGATTTGCAAATGTTTTGAAGCTTAAGTGTCATGTTAGCAGTTTGCATTGTATGCAGGAGCGAATATTAAGCATATTAGCAGCAGCATTTAGCATTTGTGTTTATTCAGCTGGAGCAAAACGCAGTTCAGAGCATTTTTAATCACTCTGAGGACAAGCCGATCGTAATGGACATGAAACAGGTTAAATTAAATATTCTTAAACATTCTTGTGTATGCATTTCAACTGTGGTTCGCCATATACATCAGCGATTATCCCAGTGTTCACGTTTGTTATTTCTAAGATCGATGTTTTCATTATGTTGAGTGTGTGGTTGATTTCAGCTGCACGCAGCTTCAGAAGCACATGCTTATCACAGTCATATCAATGACAGTGTTGTGGGAGACACTGAAGATTACTATCTATGGCTGTAACTGTTAGTTCAGAGAGAAATGCATTATGGGTAGTGTAGTTCAGAGAAATGTGCTTGTGCTACGTGTGCTCTCGCTGTGCTGTGTAATTCAGAAAACAGAGAAAGAACATTTTATATTCTGCTTTTATTTCAGTTCATTCAGGTCAGTCCACCCAGGGGTTTTTGTGCACTGTAGCTTTGACAACTTTTATCTGCACGAGAGAGTAAAATGGCATGCATCGGCTAACTTTGTCCATCTCATCATTGCACAAACATGAATTAGCAGCTGTTTACTCTGCCGCTGGGACTGATGAAGTGGAGAAAGTAACAGCAGTTATCAAATTACTAAATTATGTTATTTGCTCAGGTGGGTGCTGGGGTCTTATCTATCGGATTGCAATGTATATCCATTTTGTTAATTAAACATTACACATAGTGCACGTCTAATTAGAGTTAAGCCAGTCAGTGTGGTAGCCCAGGCACACATAGTCATAGCCCACTATTGTTAAGCCAGTCGGCGTGGTATCCAAGGCTCACATAGTCATAGGCCACTATTGTTCAGCCGGTTGGCGTGGTAGCCAAGGCTCACACAGTCATAGGCCACTAGCATTAAGCCAGTTGGCGTGGTAGCCCAGGCTTACATAGTCATAGGCCACTATTGTTAAGCCAGTCGGCGTGGTAGCCAAGGCTCACACAGTCATAGGCCACTAGCATTAAGCCAGTTGGCGTGGTAGCCCAGGCTTACATAGTCATAGGCCACTATTGTTAAGCCAGTCGGCGTGGTAGCCAAGGCTCACAGAGTCATGGCCCACTATTGTTAAGCCGGTCGGCGTGGTAGCCAAGGCTCACATAGTCATAGGCCACTATTGTTCAGCCGGTTGGCGTGGTAGCCAAGGCTCACATAGTTATAGCTCACTATTGTTAAGCCGGTCGGTTGGCGTGGTAGCCAAGGCTCACACAGTCATAGGCCACTAGCATTAAGCCAGTTGGCGTGGTAGCCAAGGCTTACATAGTCATAGCCCACTATTGTTAAGCTGGTCGGCATGGTAGCCAAGGCTCTCATAGTCATAGCCCACTATTGTTAAGCTGGTCGGCATGGTAGCCAAGGCTCTCATAGTCATAGCCCACTATTGTTAAGCTGGTCGGCATGGTAGCCAAGGCTCTCATAGTCATAGCCCACTATTGTTAAGCTGGTCGGCATGGTAGCCAAGGCTCTCATAGTCATAGCCCACTATTGTTAAGCTGGTCGGCATGGTAGCCAAGGCTCTCATAGTCATAGCCCACTATTGTTAAGCTGGTCGGCATGGTAGCCAAGGCTCTCATAGTCATAGCCCACTATTGTTAAGCTGGTCGGCGTGGTAGCCCAGGCACACATAGTCATAGGCCACTATTGTTAAGCCAGTCGGCATGGTAGCCAAGGCTCTCATAGTCATAGCCCACTATTGTTAAGCTGGTCAGCATGGTAGCCCAGGCACACATAGTCATAGGCCACTATTGTTAAGCCTGTCGGCGTGGTAGCCAAGGCTCACATAGCCATAGGCCACTAGCGTTAAGCCGATCGGCGTAGTAGCCCAGTCACACATAGGTAGTAATACAGGCGGTTCACATGGTTCTTCGGAACAGCAGCAGTACAAATGTCTTGGCGATAGATCTGCTTGTTGCGGGGTGTTTTGTTCTTGTTTTGGCTTGTTTTGTCCCTTCTATGTCTCTTGCTTTGTGGGGGGTTATTTCATGTATGTTATATTTGCAGCAGCACTATTTCTTACATGCTCATAGCAGCGGGATCAGAACGATTTTTTATGTTTTCACAGGAGTTTCTTCTGCTCATCAAAGCTGCATTTATTTGATCAAAAATACAGGGTAAAAGTAATATTGTGAAATATTATTATGATGTAAAATAAAATTTTTCGATTGTAATATATATTAAAATCTATTTTATTCCTGTGATCAAAGCTGTATTTTCAGCATCATTACTCCAGTCTTCAGTGTCACATGATCTTCAGAAATCATTCTAATATGCTGATTTGCTGTTCAAACATTTATTATTATTATTATTATTATTATGTTGAAAACAGCTGAGTAGAATTGAAGAGTTCATTTGCAAAAACAGATAACTCCATTTTCAACAATTTTCAAAAATCATGTTTTTTCATTGTGCATTCCAATTAATCTCAAACTGCAG
Organism: Sinocyclocheilus grahami; assembly: GCF_001515645.1. NCBI lineage: Eukaryota > Metazoa > Chordata > Actinopteri > Cypriniformes > Cyprinidae > Sinocyclocheilus > Sinocyclocheilus grahami. The sequence continues at coordinate 441,624 of NW_015505880.1, read as the reverse complement.
TTGGGTTATTTTGATATAAAGTAAAAATAACAAAAAAATACAGCTAACACAATAAAACACAAAAACATGATGGCATAATAAAAAACATGATATTTGAAAAATAAAAAATAATAGTTATCTTTTTTGCAAAAACTTTATTTATTTTTTATTAGGTTTCTTTGATGGATAGAAAGTTCAGAAGAACAGCATTTATCTGAAATAGAAATATTTTGTAACATTAGAAATGTCTTTATCATCACTTTTGGTCAATTTAATGCATCCTTACTAAATATTCTTGAGCAGCAAATCAGCATATTAGAATGCCACTATTAAAATACATTCACATAGAAAGCAGTTATTTTAAATAGTAAAAATATTTCACAATATTACTGTTTTTTGGATAAAAAAATTTAAATGCAGGGTTGGTGAGCAGAAGAGAATTATTTAAAAAACATAAAAAATCTTACTGTTCAAAAACTTTTGACTGGTAGTGTATGTGTATACATGTGTATTCAATATATAATATTGAATATAGAGTAATTTTGGCCTGAGAAGGAAAATTTCAATAGAAAATAATTAAATTAATATCAATTTTGAAACGAAAATGCTGTGAATCAGTGAATCGTTGTTTTGAATCCCCTACTTTACTCACCTAAATAAACTGATTATAATATAGAATTCGTTTTTATCCTTATATTTTCCATTTTCATTTTTGTTGTTGTTAAAGTTTTAGTAATTTTCTTGTGTTTTTGTCATTTTATTAGGTTTTGTTCCTTTTAAAACGTCTATTTTGTTTTTATTTTCAATTCAGTTTTAGTTTATTTCAGTACATCAAGTTAAACTAAACAAAAGTTATATATTAATAAAATATCATGCTTACATTTACAGTAATCTCAAAGCGGATACGAGTCGCACGATGTCTCAGAAATCTCACAGCCAAGCTGGGAATTTCTTTCATTAATCGCTATGGATGATTCAATCTGTTTTTCCGTTGTGCCCAGATGGCAATCTCTATTGCGCCGAAGCCGTTGAAAGGTTTAGTGTGTTTGTGTTTGTGTGTTGATCAGACATGATAGGCCAAAGGACGCGAGCGCCAAAGTCCAGCGAGGGCAAAATGGTGAGCGGGAAAGAGACGCTGCGGCTGCGCTCCAAAGGATCGGCCACGCTGGAGGAAATCGTGAGTCAGGGTGCAAATCCCAGGCCTTTTCAACCTTAAGCTTGCTCTTCATCTCATCTCCAACCGTTTGTCTTCCAACAGCCCAGCGAGTTCGAAGACAAGGCCATCAAGAAGGTCGACGACCTCCTGGAGAGTTACATGGGGATTCGAGACCTCGAGCTCGGTGAGAACCTTACCGTAAAAGGCCTGCGAGACTCAAGCAGAACATTTCTGGGATTCCCATAAATTCTTGAGCATTAGTGAAAGCAATCTGTGGCCCATGGGATCAACTCCTTCCAAAAAACGAATTAATGGAATAATTCACCCAAAAATCACAATGTGCTAAAACGAGCTCACCCTCAGGCCTTCTGAGAAGTAGATGAGTTTGTTTTTTCATCAAGTTTGGAGAAATGTAGCATTGCATCACTTGCTCACCAATGGATGTGAATGGGTGCCGTCAGAATGAGAGTCCAAACAGCTGATAAAAACATCACAATAATCCACAAGCAATCCACTCCAGTCCAGCAGTTAACATCTGGAGAAGACAAAGGCTCAAATAAATCCATCATTAAGACTTTTTTAACTACAATACAATCCATAATAACGCTTCTAGTGAAAAAGTGGTCTGGTCTGAATCAGGAGAGAAATCTGCACAGATCAAGCACTTGATTATGGACTCGTATGTTTTTTTTGGTGCAATCTCAAGATTGGAGACTGGAGTGGTGTGGATTATTGTGATGTTTTTATCAGACTCTCATTCTGACGGCACCCATTCACTGCAGAACATCCATTGCTGAGCAATGTTACATTTCTGATTTTGTATCTCATTCGCGTCTTACAGCGACTACCATCGTGGAAGCTGGGAGGAACAAGAAGAACCCGGATGATTTCGCCGAGGCGCTCGACTCCGTTCTGGGTGACTTCGGTTTTCCTGACGTCTTTCTGTTTGACGTTTGGGGCGCTATGGGAGACGTGAAGAATGGACGCATTTAGAGGTAATGCGTGACAAAGATATTTTGTAGGGAAAAAGGTGTTGGTACTGTAGTCAAATGTGTTTTCATAGGCATCATTTTGGTACACTTTTATTGATATTTTTTTATTTACATAGCTAAATTTAGGAATTACATATGCTAGTTTTGCAAATATACATAATCAAATATAAAAAAATCAATAGAAAAATATTAAATATTATTAATATTAATAATTATTATTATATTAATACATATTATTTAATAGTATATTTATCTATTATTTTTTATATTATTTTATCTACGCTCATTTCCAAATAGATTTTGAAAACAATCTAATTTATAAATTTTTTCTGATTATTCCTTTAATGATTCATTTGCATTTGATCAAAGATCAGAAAAAAGTAAGTGTATTTAGATAATGAGTTGCTGTTTATTTCTTGGTAATACATAGCAAATTTATTTAAAATTGTAATCATTTTCAGTAACTGAAATAAAATGAAATATAAATATTAGATGAAAAACATGCAAAATAATTTTAAAAACTGCTGTGCTGGCAAACAAATAAAAACAAATATAAACTCTGGAACAATAGAGAAATATATATTTTAAAAAATTAAATATGACAAAAGCACATAAAATTATTAAATCCAAATTTATAAAAAAAACTGAGAATGTACAAATAAAATTGATTTTAAAATATTAATAAACACTACAAAAGTATATAAAAAAATAATGAAGTATTAAAAATTGCACATTTTTCTTGCAATTTAATTAGTCCCGATACATAGTTACTTTTGAATGACTGTCAATGGATAATGATGCTTTTTAAGAATCACACGTAGTTATGCGATCTACCAGCATGAGCTAACTGGTCCACGCTGACTAACGAAACGTCCAGCCCTCGTTTCATGACTGATGATATTTGTTGATCTAGACTATATTTGTGTACGGAAAGCACTCAGAAAACACATAAAGCGGGTCATCTCAGGAGGAGTTTATTTACGGGCAGCTCTCAAACACACACACTTACAGAAAACCATTAGCAGGTCTTTATTCCTGACGCCGGACAAACACCATTAGAAGCTAACGGTCAGACGCTACACGCTAACGCCATCTCACACCAGCACATGCTTTTCCTCGTCTGTGTTTTTCAGAGTACGTCAGACATCTGAGAGACATTCAAGCTTGATTTGTGACGTCTGTCATCTGTTTTCATATACACAATCCTCCCAATTCCCACCTTTATCCTGAGGAAGGAGAACGTCAAGGTATTAGCGGCTAACCGGCATGCTAACGCAAACGTCAAGTGTGTAAAGCAGTATGCAGTAGGTCAAACTGGATTTCCCACCAATGTGTATAGCTAGCTAGGATATAAACCAATCTTTTACAAGATAACTTTTACTTTTAGAACATATTATGAACTAGTATATGTTAGCTTAGCTTAGACTAGCCTTTGTTTGTTTTGATGTCTGTTGTGTTATGTATAAATACATGGTGTTACTGGTGAAATGAATGATCTTTTACGATTAATGACAGATCTTGTGACACGATTAGCTTGTGTATATATGAATAATAAATATTTAATCAATTCTATGAACATCCAATGTGTATTTAACCTAAAAATCTACTAAATGTGTTTGCGTATTGTATATCCTGTTTTACAATCCTTTTAGATGACCTGATGTGACATATTTGAATATGTGCAAAGATATACCACAAATTGACTTTTTGTACATTCACACTTCATACACAACAAAGAGAGCAACAAATGGCTCACAAATTTCCTTTAGTCAACGTGAAATCAAAATTGACCCTATTTACGTTGTTAAAACGAATTTTTGGTCTTATAGAGTCCCATTCATTTTCTCCATAGAGGAATTTTTTATTTTTTTTGGTAAACGTTACAGACAAAACTACTGTGAGCTACGCAGTCGTTATGCAATGGTATATCCACTTCATTTTAACTTTTTATTTCAACTTTTATAAAAAATAAAAAAAAATAAAAAAATCATGTTAAACAGCAGAATTCCTGGTGAACAAACTACATTACCCATGATTCTGCAGAAAAATTCCACCAATCAGAGAATGGCGACAGGTAAAAAAGAGCTCCCCCAACTCTGTGAATGGCAACCTCTCTATACTCTCGAACTACTTAAATATTTGTGTACACACACACACAGGTTTGTTTTTGTGAAAAGTGGGGACTCTCCATAGGCGTAATGGTTTTTATACTGTACAGACCGTATATTCTATTGCCCTACACCAACCCTACCCCTAAACCTACCCCTCACAGGAGACTTTCTGCTATTTCAGATTTTCAATACACTCCATTCTGTGTGATTTATAAGCGTTTTGAAAAGTGGGGACATGGGGTAATGTCCTGAAAAGTCACCTTCTCCTTGTAATACCTATGTCATACCTTTGTCATTATACACATTTATGTCCTCATTTGTCACAAAAACGCACGCACACATATTTCGCAATAAAATGTACAATATGTCATTTCTATATAGACAATCTATATAAATCAATCAAATCAGATCTTAAATAGTTTTCTATTTCGCCATTGTTTCTAATTCGATTAAGTCATTCGTAATCCTTCATGGGATTGTAGTACTTCAAAGTAAACTATCTTTTATCTTTGTCTTTTTGTCCAATTTTCAAATACTTTTTTGTTTCAAATCAGAGATTTGTGATTTACTTCGTAGCTTGTTGGTTTGATTGTGGCTTTTAACTCTTTAACGAAGACATTTATGGGCAAAAGGAATAGGAAAAACTCCAGAAACTACTGAAAAATTGGGCAGAGCATATTGTGCAAAGGCTCCGCCCCATATTTTAACCCCTCACCCTCCAACCAACTGTCTCTTCATCATCCAATCACGGGCTAACTGATCAAATCAAGCCCCGCCCACTTTCCCACTCTCAAAAACAGTATATTACCGAAGGTACTCATTTTAATAATTTAACATGGTTTATTTGCAGCTAGTCATGCTAATGCTTATTTAGCATTAGCAGTCATAGCCGTGAAATTATTGCAGAATGGAGAAGCTGATATGAATCTAGTTGACATTACTGATCCTTAATTGACACTACAAGACAGAAGCTTATCATCATGATTACGGTCTGCGAACATAAACCCCTTGTTTGTAGCCAACTTTTGTGTGAACGCTATTGAGAAGTCGCAGACACCAGACGTTCACTGAGTCCAAGCCATGTTTTTTTGTCGCAAGTCAAAACATGGAACTGTTGGCCAAACAGCTCTATAATTAAAAATGACCATAAATCCATGTTGTTTACACACAAGAAACTGTCTTAAGTGTACACTAGCTAATAAGATTCTGTTCGCAGTGTGCGCTAGGTCTTAGCGACGCTGCTTGCCAAAAATGATCTCAACCGAAGATGCAAATACTTAAGAGAACAATTGGCCGAAGCAATCCAAACACAAGAAGGTTGAATAATGATTTTTATGCAGCAATGCTCGGGTTTACATGCGAGATCAAAACAGATTATTCACTCTGACAGCATTTGATGCTAACCTTGTGTCGCCTCACGCAAGAATAGCCAAATTTGTGCTGGTAATAATACTTGTTTAATTCCTCAAAAGACAAAAATGTTCCATGACAACACCAGAAATAAACCAGAATCGCTTTTGTGGTGAAAGTTGCCTGCCATTTTATCCAAGAGTGTGGTCCTCAAAGTCTTTTATCAGAAAGGAAAAGGAGGGTGTTTGTCTGGGAAGCGAGCCAAAACTGCCCAGTCATCCCAAATCGAGCCCAGTCTGCACTTTTCTGCTGTATGTTCTCATTGTAGCCTTTGAGTATACAGTCTTGTCTTTTTATCAGATTTTTAAATACATTTTTGCTTTAAATGAGAGTTAATTTTGTGATTTACCTCCTAGTTGGTTGGTTTGGTTCATTGCTTTTAACTTTTAAAAATCCCTCTGGGAACAACACTCCAGGAACCGCTGAAAGTGGGCGGGAGATATTGTGCAAAGGCTCCACCTCCAAAATGACATCATTTCCTTGTTGTTGGCTGGTTTGGTTCATGGTTGGGGTTATCTATTTAACGAAGACTTGAATGGGAAATGAATTGGAAAAAACTTGAGGAACTGCTGAAAACGTGGGCAGACAGTATTGTGCAAAGGCTCCGCCCCCAGAATGACATCATCAAACACACTTATTTTTCAACCCCTCCCCCTCCAACCAAATGTCCCTTTTCACTGGCCAACTGGTAAAATTCAAGCCCCACCCACTTTCCCACTCAAGCCTTCAAGTTTCTACTGCAAGTTGTTTTATTAAAGCCATTAAGTTCACATTATTGCCTTTTTGTCCTATTTTTAAATACTTTTTTTGCTTTAAATCAGAGTTTGCAATGTTGTGATCCACCTCGTAGCTGATTGCTTTGGTTCATGGATTGGTTAAACTCTTTAACGAAGACCTGAATGGTAAATGTATGCAAAAAACTCCAGGAACTGATGAAAAAGTGGGCGAAATAAACTACAGTATATTGGGTGTACTATTGTGCAAAGGCTCCACCCCCAAAATGACATCACCAAACACACTTATTTTCCAACCCCTCTCCTCCAACCACCGGTCACTTTTCCTTATCCAATCACCGGCCAACTGGAAAAACCGAGCCCCGCCCACTTTCCCATTCAAGTTCCTACAGTACGTTTTCCTCAACAGCTTCACTCTCCAAGTTCACGTGAGTTCGCCACATCTTGAGAGCTCAAATATACGCTTCGTGAACGTGTCTGACTAGACTTTCTTGGCCAGGCCGGCCATCGGCACCGCTCCGAAAAGCAATGCACCAACAAAAGTGTTCAAAAGGTGGGTCACGCCCTACATTGGGTGCCATGTTAGACATCGAATCATTAATGAAGTACAAAGTAAATGCTAGTCTTGGCTGCTAAATGGAACTAGACGCCACATTGGCGTCCAACACATGTAGAGGCATATCCTCTTGTCTGGCTTTGTCTGGATTCAGCCGGATATGATCCAAACGTTCAATCGTTCCTCCAAGAGAGGCGCGTGTGAGCTTGCGGAGGGACGTTGAGATGGTTGGATAGAGGCTGACGATGGAGCCGCGAGACCAGTCCATCTTGGGAGCCATGCGCTTCAGTATGGCACGTCGGAATAGGATGTAGACCCAGGGATCCAGGACCTGGTTCCCCGTCGCAAACCGAAGCCAGAGAAGCAGGTGGTGACCATCGAGCTCGCTGCCCGACAGCACGGTCTGCGCAATAAACACCTGTTGAGAGGAAAAATAACGAGAGGGTGATGAGAGGAACGCCGAGCGCGAGCCAACGCTTGAACTCCACTTGAGTCAGTCAATAAAATAAACACAATCACTACGGCGCAAACATTGACGTCGCTACGGACTTTGTCATTTCGAAATGTTTACAAAAACCAATGGATTTTGGCAATGAGAATAACCAGAATGTAACATCTGGGAATGTTGGAGGCAATTTCCAGGAACGTATTTACTTGCATAATGTCGATACTAAATATATTCACCCCCCCCCATAAATAATATACAGATCTCTCTAAATATTTTGGGAGTGAATCAAGAAATCTGTCAGGAACATGTTTAGGTCATATTTCACCCCAAAATCAAAAGAAAGAAATAGGAAGTTATTGTTTGTTCGGACTTGATTAATCAAATATTCTCATTTCCGCTGTGCAATTCTAGTATTTGTTGTACCCTGTTCAATTTATACTTTATTATTTAATTTAAAGCAATGTTTCAATAAATTTAAACAAAATACATTAAAATAAATCAAAAATGAGTGGGAAATGAGTTTAATTATCATGCTTAATGGTCATAAAAATAATATAATAAATATAATTTCTATTTTTTCTTTTAACTTTAGGGTTAACATTTACCTCATTATTGTGAAAAATACTGGAAATAAAATGAGCCATGTGAGGCCAACAGCAGCTTCTCATTTGGACGCTAGAACAGGTTTTTTTTTAGGATGAAACTGGTGAAATATCACATGACCTTTCTGGATATTTTTCCAAATAGCTGCAAGATAACAAATGTGTTTGTTGTTAACATAAACACTTAGCTGTAATAAAGTAAATATACCGATAAAAGTAGTGAAGTAGTACTGAATCACTGACCTTTGCTGAGTGTTCACTTGACAAAATACACATGCTCACACACACACAAATAAACACAGTGCATTTGGTGGAACATTTACCATGGTGTGTACAGTTTCTGCCAAAATACGATAACGTCTGTAACAATTACTGCTACAAAACAATGCAGGAACCTTATTACTTAAGGTACTAAGGTACTTACTATAACCTTACAAGTCATTAAAATATCTATATGTACATTAATAATATGCATATTATGCTTATGTGTGCTTATGCTTATGTTTGTAAAATAAATATAAAATATATAATACAAATAAAATAATATAATGCAATATAAATACTATATTTATTTATAAACATTTATCACAACATAGATTAATATTATACATTTATTTTCTATCATACATTAATATATTTTTAATATTAACATAATAAAAATATTATATTATAAAAATAGTACATATTATAATATAAAAATAAATACATTTGCATTTAGTCATTTAGCAGATGCTTTTATCCAAAGCGACGTACAAATGAGGACATTTAATAATATTTTGTGTTAATGAATTAAAATACAATTTAAATAAACATAAAAATGTAAATATTTATATATTTGTGGATTAAAATTTAAACATTTTACAAATAATAATACAAATAAATGGAATAATTAAATTGAATTAATAATATTTAGTTTGAATTAAAAACATATAATTATACATATTTTTGTATTTATTTTAATTATATGTATTTCTTTACATATTTCTTTTTATTTAATAGATTATAAATATTTTATTTTTATAATATAATTAAATATAATAAGTATATTAATAATAATGAATTATAATTAATAATATTTTGCTTTAATATATAATTAAAATAAAATTGAAATAAACTCTCTCTCTCTAAATATATATATAATAAAAAAAATTTTTTATTTGTAATAAATAAATAAATATATATATATATATTAAAATATGTGTGTCCCTGGGAATTGAACCCACGACCTTTGCACCACCAATGCAATGCTCTACCACTGAGAGAGACACACACACACACACACACACACACACACACACACACCCAACCCCCCCCCAGAAACTGTGAGTGTGAATGGTGCTCGCTGTTAATTCGGATCACAATCTGGATTAGCCTTTACTCGCCTCAGTCTAGACTCCTGACAGAGGATGTAAATCTAGAGGTCACATATCTGATCGCAGGTAGAACAGAAGGCTATAGGGCTCGACAGCTAGCGAGGGCACGACCGTCTTCAGATGTACATCTGTCCGGAGACACAAGGTGAGGCGCGTCACAGCTCATCTCACTCAGAGCTCAGACAGAGGAGTGTCTATTCCTGATTACAGATGATTGGCTACGAGCGTGTTCATTGAACTATGGGATCTGTGGACTCACGCATGTTATAGTGCTGGAAATGGCATTTAAAGATGATGCTAATTTCATGTTATGCATTCTAAATAGTAAATATGCACAAATAAATGATATTTTTAGCATAATTGGAAAGGACAGACGATAAAACAATATTAGTAACACAATAATCAAGTAATATGTTTAGTAACCATATTAGTTAAGTAATATCTATGATTCTCATTATCTCTAAATACGTTTTTAAATAATTGGATGAGCCTTGTAATTTGTATAAAAATGGGTGTAAATTATATTCACACAATAAATATTAAAATGGTTTATGTTTCATGTTATATTTGTAATTCATATGTGTAAATATATATATATAGATGTGAAAATAGTAAATGTAGCTAATATTTCTGTGATGGATTTTCGTATTTTAGGACTAGTGTGAGTTTTGGTGCAAGGGAGAACAATAAAATCTATACATAAAAAGGCAGATAATTGCAGGATATTCATAAAAATATATATTAAAAAAATTGATTCAAAAAATAAAAATACATAATTTTATTTACTTATTTCTTTGATGGATTTTGAATTTTTGACAAAGAAAAAAACCGTCATACAAATCTATATAACATTTTAACTTAATTAAATATAAATATTTTACAAAAATAAACTCAATAAAAAAACAGTAAAAAAAAAAAAGAATACTTATGAATATTTTATATCATATTTCAAAAATAAATTCAATTTTAATTTAATTTAGATAGTATTTCTTTGGGTGTTGAATATACAAAGAAAAAAATATATATATGATAAATCTTTATAACATCTGATTTTATTTAAATAGAAATATATTACAAAAATAAACTCAATAAAAAAAACAGTAAAAAAAAAAAAGAATACTTATGAATATTTTATATCATATTTCAAAAATAAATTCAATTTTAATTTAATTTAGATAGTATTTCTTTGGGTGTTGAATATACAAAGAAAAAATATATATATGATAAATCTTTATAACATCTGATTTTATTTAAATAGAAATATATTACAAAAATAAACTCAATTTTAAAAGAATTTAAAAAAAATTTATACTATATATAATGTACATGTTATATAATAATTAATAATAATTATAATATATATATATATATATATATAAATAACAAAAAAATATTTTGTATTTATTTTAAATTCTTTAATTTCTGTGATGGCTTTTCATATTTTAGTTTTTGGAAAAGAAACAAAATATAAAATCTATCTTATTTAAAAAAAAAATAATAGAAAGCTTCAATGTTTCATAATATAGTTTTAAAAACAATCCCTGCCGTATAAAAGTATAAAAGTGCCCACAGTCTGAAGAAACACACAGTTGTAGTTCATTTAGCGGACGATTGGCTAACGATGACTTTGAGTTTTGTTAGAAATAGGAAGTGTGTGTTTGTTGCGGAGGACTTCCTGTTCTTCCCTTCAACAGGAAATGGCTCTTTCCCGTGAGTCTTATCAGCAGTTCTCGTTCCTCGACTGGCAGAGTCGTGAGAAACTCTGAACGTGTTATTCGACGAGCAAAGCGTCTGGTCTCGCCATCAGTAGCGCACCTGCGTCGCACAGCAATGTCTCTGCATTACAATAAACGAGACCGAAAACAAGCAGCGTCACTGAAAATTATAACCGATTCGGACGATTACAGAAAGCAATTCTTGTAACGTCACACCGCGAGTACAAACCAGATGTTCGCGACATCCAGATCTGAAACGGGGCTTGTTTGAATCCGATACGAACTAAAGTCTGACATGTGCACATACAGGAGGCGTTTGACCTTTTTAGTGGACTTGAGACTGTTCCAAACCTAGTAAGCTGCCTACGTAGGTGCTGCTTTAAAGCCAAACTTCAGTGAACTCATCCCAGAATGCATTGCGCTGAGCTTAACGAGAAACAGCCTGAAAAAGGTGGACGAGTTACTGAAAGGTGTCACTATAAAATAGTTAAATGTAAGGCAGTATTTTACTCAATAATTGCATGTGATATGTATTTTTATGCTTATTAGCGTGTTAGCTTAGCCGTATGATAACATCAAACTCTACTGGAATCAACTGTCAAGCTGTTTATGTATCATTTATTCTAATTTCAATATAGAACTGCACAAAAATGGTTAGTAAATCATTTTTCAATGTTAAAATTATGTTGGCATGTATATTGCTTACATCTTTTGGCTAAACTGTTAAAATAGTGAGTATTTTGATGTTTACAGATCAGTCCCATTCACTTCTATTGTTAGTTGTATGTAATATATATTTTATTATTATTATTACGATTATTAATTTTAATTTTATAATTATTATTATAAATAGGTTAGCTTAATGATATTACTTAATGAAAGAATATTTTTATAATAATAATAATAATTATTATTATTATTGGGTTATGTTGATATTACTTAATACAAGAATGTTTTGGCGGTAGCAAAATATTAAAAATAATAAAGATATTTATATATTACTATATCTATAGTAATAATAATAATAATTATTATTATTTATTATACTTATTAAAATTAATTATTTTATCATTATTGCTATTAATGGGTTGGTTTAATTATATTAATTAGTTGAATTATATTACTTAATGCAAGAATGTTTTGGCAGTATCAAAATAATACAAATACATATATATGTA
>NW_015505880.1:421768-429054 GCF_001515645.1 Sinocyclocheilus grahami | reverse complement strand
TATATATATATATATATATATATATATATATATATATATATATATATATATATATATATACACTGTATATATATAATTTTATTTTTATTTTTTAAATAATAATAATTGTTGTAATTATTATTGTTTTTAATTTTGTAAAATTATTAGTTGAAGTAATTTGATAAATATTGTATTAATAGGTTAGTTTAATTATGGAATGCCATTTTATAATAATAGTTAGGGTTAGGATAATGATGATGGTTATTGGGTTTGGGTAATTTTATTACTTAATGGATATTTTTATTGTGATTATTTATAATAAAAAACTGTAAATATTCCCCTTTATTTCACAAGTTGTACGTTATTATTTTTTTAAAGGAGGGGAAGTGAAAGTTACTTTTTCATCATTTTGCCACAAACGCTGTCGATTTAGCTTAACTGAACCCGTACTACTCCTCTACTGGATTCCTTCTTGGTTATGATGTTGCCTACTTTGTAGGCATCTTACTAGGTTTCGGAAACAGCTCATTTTGATCAGTTGGCCAACACACTTAGTATTTATCAGTTGTCAGTGTAGTTTAATCACTCACCAGTAGAGGGCACCAGCAGACAGAGGCGATGGTCATGATCAGAATCAGCTGCACCATCATCTCCACTTCGTAGTCTCGTCTCCGTTGAGCGCTGCCCTGTCCGCAACACACCCTCAGTAGGGTGACGACGCTCACAGTGTTGAGCAGGAATGACATGGCCAGCGACAGCAAACCCACGAGCGAGAAGATCAAACTGAAGGTCATATCCAGCGGTCTGGAGCTGATGTTGAGGAAGCACCAGGAACCGGGGATCTGGAGATGGTAGCTTCCCAATCCAGCCAACGGTAGGAGACTGATGCAGCCGGCCGTGACCCAAACCATGGCCACCGTTGAACACGCTCTGCTGTTGGACATGGCGGTGGAGCGGGCGAAGGGTCGGTTGATGCCTACGAATCGCTCCACGGCCATCGCGGCGCCGAGAAGCAGCGGGCAAAGGCCGTAGAAGACCATCGACATGCCCATGAAGTTGCAGAAGTGGCAATGAGGGTCCAGTTGGCGCCAGTTGAAGTGCGTAATGTGGAAGGACACCACGATGGACCCGGTGACCAACAGTCCCATGAAGTCGGTGAACACCAACCCTCCGAGGAAGAGCAGGAAGGAGGAGCGCGAGCGACTCTTGGTGTGGTGGAAGGTCTTGGCCAGAACCACCAAAGCGAAGAGGTTGGAGCTCAAGCCGAGGCTGCTGAAGACCGCAGAGAAGTACGCCGAGGCGATGGTGTGGTTGTGTCTGAAAGGCGGGCTGTTGATGGAGAAGCAAAGCGGAGTCACGTTGCTCGGCGCCGACGTTTTGTCGATGGTGACCAGCGAGGAAACCATGATGGTGACTGCTGAAGATGGGTTTATTTCATTCTGTGAACCTGCGATGGAGAAAAAACAATGGAAATGCTTAAGAAATGTTACTAAGCACATAGATATACATAGGCAGTGTTGGGGTAAATCATTACAAGTGACATGAGTAATCAGATTACTCTTTTCATGAGTAATCAGATTACTTTTTTTACATGTAATCAAATTTTTTCACGAGTAATCAGATCACTTTATACTTAATCAGATTACTTTTAATGAATAATCACATTACATTTTTGCAAGTAATCTGATTACTTTTTAGAGAGTAATCAGATTAATATTTTTCAAGAGTAATGAGATTACTTTATAGGTAATCAGATTACTTTTTAACGAGTAATCAATTTATTTTTTATGAGTAATCTGATTTTTTTTCACAAGTAATCAGATCACTTTTTGCAAGTAATCTGATTATTTTTTAACGAGTAATCAGATATTTTCTCACGAGTAATCAGATCACTTTATACTTAATCAGATTACTTTTAATGAATAATCACATTACATTTTTGCAAGTAATCTGATTACTTTTTAGAGAGTAATCAGATTAATATTTTTCAAGAGTAATGAGATTACTTTATAGGTAATCAGATTACTTTTTAACGAGTAATCAATTTATTTTTTATGAGTAATCTGATTTTTTTTCACAAGTAATCAGATCACTTTTTGCAAGTAATCTGATTATTTTTTAACGAGTAATCAGATATTTTCTCACGAGTAATCAGATCACTTTATACTTAATCAGATTACTTTTAATGAATAATCACATTACATTTTTGCAAGTAATCTGATTATTTTTTAGAGAGTAATAAGATTAATGTTTTTCAAGAGTAATGAGATTACTTTATACGTAATCAGATAACTTTTTTACGAGTAATCAAATAATTTTTTGCAAGTAATCAGATTCTTTTTTAACAAGTAATCAGATATATTTTCACGAGTAATCAGATCACTTTATACTTAATAAGATTACTTTTTTGCAAGTTATCTGATTACTTTTTAGAGAGTAATCAGATTAATATTTTTCAAGAGTAACCTGATTACATTATACGTAATCATTACTTTTTAATGAGTAATCAGATTACTTTTTCACGAGTAATCAGATTACTTTTTCAAGTAACTAGTTAAAGTAACATTACTTATTAATTTACTTTTTAATTTTCAAATAAGTAATTCCATTATTATTAATGCCTTTTTTCCCATTTATTGACTGACAGCTCTCCTGTCCGCATGTTGAGCGAAATCTCGAGTAAATTGTTTGTGCTGTGAACATCATGTTCCTGTAGTTCTAGACTAAATGTGAATATGCATTTACTCATCTCACTTGCACAAATACAGATTCAGTATTCTGTAAAATGAATAAAAACAATGAAATGCAAACTCTAAATAATGGCACAAACCTGCAATAATAAATATGCTAAATAACACAAATATCCTAAGTTTCCATAGTTTAAAAACCTGTAATATCAAGTTAATACAGATAAAACACGAACCTGTGGACGTTTATTCCAATTCTTCTGGAAAATAAATTTCGGTGTTGGTCAATGTTGTGGCATCTTGGAAAACTCATTGATTTTTACTGTTGGTCGAATGTGGCATACATATCTATGACGCCAGGATTGTGCACTAACGGATGACTCATTTGGTTCTGAGACATTGTTTTGTTAGCAAACGGAATAAACGAGTCACATCCCTGCGTGTGTTTTTTCCCAACATCTTGTGCAATAGTACAGAATGCTTCATTCTAAGCAGACGTTCGACAGCACACAGAAACTAAAACATGGACTGTGATGGACCAAACGTGCCCATGTAGTGTCCGCCGGCGTTTTAGAGCAAACCGCCATTGACGTCAAGAGGAAACGTCAGATATCTGATGAACAATCAGATCTGTCAGATCATACCAACAATAAACAAGCCTCGAACATAACATTTGCTGAAATTAAAGTTTTAAAATCATTTTTTAAATTATTTTTAATAATCAATAATAATAATAGTAATTATGAACAATTCCTCCATTAACCCAATAATAATAATAATTATTATTATTTCAGTAAGTTATATAATTAATAAAAATAATGACCATATTTAATCTTTTCATATTCTTATTTTATTATTTTTTTATACTGTAAAATCATTCTTGCATTAATATAATTACTGTAACCCAATAACAATAATTATTATTATTATAAAAATCCTTGAATTTTTGCAATTAAACTAAACTATCAATATTAATAATTACAATAATTGTAATTTAATATTTTAATTACATTAGAAAATAATCTTTCATTAGGTAATATAATTAGCCTAACCTTTTATTATTATTATAATTATTGTTAAATAACATTTTCTATTAAGTAGTTTAATTAACCTATTATTATTATTATTATTTAACATTTTTCCATTAATATAATATAATGACCTATTATTAATAGTTTTTTATTATCGTTATTATTATTATTATTAAATGTAATTGTTTATCGATATATTTTACAAAAGCAATATATGTGATTTTAATACACAGCTACTCATTATTTACTGCTTTAATATACATGCATATTTTGTATTCTGACTTCTGATTGGATAAGATTCATTCAAAGCTGACCGCACATTATATATATGTGCTATGAAAGACTTTATTATTCTGATTATTATTATTAATAAATGCAACTATTTACTGAACATTAGTTGCTTATTAGTGTCAATCTTTCAATTGAGGCCACGAGTTACAGTGATTTTAATGCAATTAAGATGGTTTCAGGCGCTCTCCTCATTAATATACCTTAAACTCACTTTAATGTGTGTCCTTGATTGCTTCATTTTGCATCATGCTAAAGCTAACACTGAAAATAATGCATGCTAATGTAAATATCTGAATTGCGTTTGCAGAAGTTCAGAGCATCTGCATTAAAACATCCAGACTCAGGGATATTTTAAGCCACATCTTTTTTGTGTGTGAAAAACACATGCATCCCAAAGGAACGTGAAGTGGATACACTCCACTTTGGCCATTAAACATGAGTGTCTTCATCCACAAACGCATTCAGATTGATACCTTAAGTGGTGATATTAATCATCAGGCAAAAGCCTAAACATCTGAATACATTCGGTGGCGTTTCCACTCGTAATGGCCGTTAATGAGGATCCAGTGTACAGAAACCTGAGGCTGCTGATGTTGTTTGTGCATCTCTCTTAGCAGCATAATTCCAAAACAAACTGCATTAGCCAAACACAGAGCTTTCCACGGCACGCTCCTAATCGAATTCCATCAAATGAGGCCCAGAAATCAGCTTAGAGAATGTCAGCGCCAGAGAGTGGGCCGGGAAATCTGCGACCGGTTTGCATGGGTGTGCATCCACATCTAAGGTTTTCAGCATTTGGCTGCATGTGTGGAAATGCAGGAGTGTAAAACATCGGCAAAACAGATGATTTATTAAATATGATTACGGCTGTATGCTGTTTTGTTGTACAATCAGAGCATTACATGATTCTGTATTGTATAAACTCTTAAAAAATAAATGTTCGTGCAGGAACTCTTGTTTTTTCAGATGTATGTGTTTGATTGAAGTTTCTTCAGATGAGTGATTTCTGGGGGTTTTTCATGCACCAGAACATGAGAGTTTTCTGAAGAACTAGAGATTAAACGAGACAGGCCTAGACAACCCTCTATGCCAGGGGTGGCGAACGTCGGTCCTGGAGAGCCGCAGCCCTGCAGAGTTTTGCTTCAACCCTAATCAAACACACCTGAACAAGCTAATCAAGGTCTGAAGGGTTACTAGGAAGCTACAGGCAGGTGAGTTTTAATTAGGGTTGGAGCTGACCTCTGCAGGGCTGCGGCTCTCCAGGACCGGAGTTCGCCACCCCTGCTCTATGCCGTAGAGCAGTGGTTCCCAACCCTGGTCCTGGAGGCACCCCAACACTATTTTTTTTAGTTTACTTGCCAGACTAATATATATATATATATATATATATATAGTACATAACTTAAAAGTACACTCTTAACATAAGTCAGTCAAGCATTATAATATGATAATCAAGTATTATTTAATGATAGAACTTTAGTAATTAGAATTAAAATGTGATAACCATGTATGAATGCATATTAGTAATTTTAACTGAATTTAGGACTGGTGGTGGTGCTTTTTTGGTCATTCAGTGTTTCTGTAAAAAAAATTGGGGAAAAATACTGATAAGATAATAATAATAATAATACGAATTATACTAATAAGAACAACATAAAACGCACTAAGGATTAATTCATGAATATTAATCAGGTTGTGTGCGTTCCATCGAACTGATTTGCTGAAATCAAAACAGGGATGGTAATAGGTGCGCGCCAGCCAATGAGGTTGCCGTTTGTGCATTAGTTCCGCCCACAATTCTCTCTCTCTGCTGTGTGTGAGAAAAAGCGACGGCGAGTCATGCGCTTCACACTAGAGTTTACGGTACGTCAAATACAGGTGTGTTGCACATCCATTCAGATGAACTGAAGAATAGCACAGATCGCTTGATGGAGAGTGAAACTCTGAAGCGCTCAGTCAGAGAGTGTTCAGTGAGTGAAAATATATCTGTGCTAAACTTATACTCGGCCTCCATCTCACACAAAAATCTGAGAATTTATTAGCCGTTGGCTAATATTAGACATCATTTAGTCGCCCAGAGTGAAGTGATTTACTCGCAATGTAGAGGGTTAAGATTATGAAATGCATCAAACGTTAGATAACAGGTTAAAAAACACAAAGTACTACGAGGCAAGGGGACTCAATCATTTAAATGTTCTTTTTGTAGCCTATATTTAATGTATTTACGTAATGCATTATGTAAAAAAAGGCTAATTTTCTCACCCATGCAGCTCAAACTTACTATTAAAATAATATTTAAAATATGTAGCTTATATCATAAAATTATATACCACATACAAAATATTCCACAAATATGACACAATGTTATGGATTAATTACCCACATATTTTAATTAGATTAATAATATTTTTTGTTCATTTTAATTACTTATATTCATGAAACGTTTTTATTTCTAACAGGTTTTAGTTGCGACATTAATGTAACGTTCTTTAAATGTTACTAAACGTCAAGTGAACACGCATGTTCCCTTAACGTTCATTATAACATTTTTTTTTAAACTGGACGTTTGAACGTTCTGAAAACATTCAGAAATAACAGCTTCCAAACTTAATAGAACGTTAGCAAAACGTTCTTAGAGCATATTGTTGTTAGCTGTGGGAGTTATCCGATCTTTAACAATGTTCTTAAAACGTTTTCACAAAAACAAAAACGTTTTGTTGTTTTAAATCAGTTGCTATATCTATTAAAATAAGTGGTTCAAATGCTGATGAACGTCATTTTTCACACTTCTGACTAAAACGTTTAAACTTTGTACTAACGTTACTTACATATTCAATAATGTATCTGACAGGAAACGTCCAATAGATGTAGAGCAAACACTCTTCAATAGATCTTGCAGATGTCAAATAGACGTCTCCATGATGTTCATGTGCTATCAGGGAATGTTCTCAAAACTTTAACACAAAAATATTTTTATAAACGTTTTATACCTTATGTTTTAGTTGGATGTTTATGTTTTTTAAATGTTACTTGTTTCAGAACATTCAGAAATAACACTTGCATAGTGTTTGCATGCTCCCTTAAACTTCGTATAACTAGGATTAAATGTTTTTGAAACATTTAAAAAACGGGACCTTCTGAGAACATTGTTAGCAATACATTCATAGAACATATTATTGCTAGCTGGGGAGTTACCTGGTTTTTAATAATGTTCCTAAAACGTTAGCACAAAAACGTTATACAATGTAAATTTAACATTTTCTTTTCGAACATTGAAGTTGGATGGTCGTCTAAGTTA
>NW_015505880.1:420975-421758 GCF_001515645.1 Sinocyclocheilus grahami | reverse complement strand
TATATCTATTAAAATAAGTGGTTCAAATGCTGATGAACGTCATTTTTCACACTTCTGACTAAAACGTTTAAACTTTGTACTAACGTTACTTACATATTCAATAATGTAGACGTAGTTTTGGCATTGACGCTTTTGTGGTTGACAAGTTTACAAAAATAGATATTTTTGCATAAATGTTTAGCATCCACAACGCGTAAAACTCCCGCCTAGTACATCCAAACAAACAAAGAAAATGCAACTCCTCTGCGAAGTTTTCTTCCTAAACTAAAGTCAAAAGCGAAACGCACATCAAGACTTAAGATTTTTTTCAACTCAAAACGTTGAATTTTACCTGAGAACATGTGAAAGTCCGGCGCGCATTCCTTCAGTCTGTCGATCCGCGGATCTCAAGCTCTGCCTCCCATCACCTCCATCCAGCCAACACACTCCAACCCCGCTCAAATACACACATGACTGTGAGGATGAGGAGGAGGAGGAGGAGGATGAGACACCATCCTGTTCCTCCTTCATCTCTGGCTCTCCGCCAGAAACGTCTACCGCTAAAATCAATACCAGAAACTCTCTAATAGCTCTGAGTAGCCTATCAATGATGTTCTATGATGTTTGAATAAACAGATGGTCTCTAAATGGTCTGTTTGTGTGTGTATCAACAGCCCTAATGACTTTAATTTTGCATGAGCGGTTATTGGTTCTAGGAAAATGCTTTTGCATCTTTATATCTGAAGAATTAACGACAGTGGAAACCTAAGAGCTTTTTAAAGCACCAGACGCCAGTGACTAATG
>NW_015505880.1:418713-419232 GCF_001515645.1 Sinocyclocheilus grahami | reverse complement strand
AAAAAACTTTTCAGGTGTGCATCTTAAGACAGAACAATGGCACTGACATATTTTAAGATATGTAAGAGCAAGACATTTTCAGTTGAGACAGCTCAAACATGCATTTTAGTCTTGGACTAGCCTTAAACCTCGTCTGTGAAACCAGGGGTATATGTTTTAAATGTTCAGAGAACACAACTTAATGGGAACATTAGCCAAATGTTCTTAGACCTTATTTTTGTCAGCTGGGTAATAAATCTTTCAAATCTACAAACTTTTTTTCACTCTAGTACTTACCAAATGTATTCAAAGGGTCTGTCCTTCTGTTATGCATTAGCGCTGATCAGATACTTGTGTGGGATGAAGCTAAAGCCCTGTGAGCGTTCATGACCGCAATAAACAGCTGATAGGTGAAGAATCTCTGACAATTATGGAACTTTAGAGGACATCATGTCTGTCCACTTAGCCAAGGAAACATTTTAGCATAGCATGCTAAATACATCCATCAACACTGAGAAAACAACATGTGTTGCGCTGCGA
>NW_015505880.1:361406-418703 GCF_001515645.1 Sinocyclocheilus grahami | reverse complement strand
GTCTGCAAGATGTCTGTTAAAGATCTTTTTATCTGGAAAGCATCTGCTGTGTACATAAACTTTAGCATAGCATGCTAAATACATCCATCAACACTGAGAAAACAACATGTGTTGCGCTGCGATGAGCTGTTAGCTGCCACCACTATCCCTATCTCTCTTTTTATTCATCTATGAGATAATTACTTTTTTTTTTACTGTGGTAATGACATGTCGTCGATCATTTAACGCAACGCAACAGTTAACATTCGCAATCAATGCTAAACATCTGGCATTTTGCAAGCCTATGCAATTAGCAAGAAAAACATATTCTCTGCATAGTTTTGGTCTGTAAATAAACTCTTACGTAAAGACATATGTTTATTGCACTTGTGCCTTTGATGATTAATGCTCTTTTCGGCATCGGCATCGCACATGCATTCCTCGCGAGGCCTGCCAAGTTTAGCTGATCCGCTCCCCTTGCAAATAACACAAACCACATGACCGAATGAGACACTATAATCCAAACACATACAGCTGAACTTATGACCTGATTTACTTTATGCTACCGACTTTTATGGCTTGTCTATAGGTTATTTGCAGATGCTGACTCTCGGCCAAGTTAAGAGCAGACGTTAAGAGTTTATAACTCATCTGAACTATCTCTCAGAGCGGTTATGTTTGAGCATCTCCAGGGAAGGGCGGTATGATATATTCCAGAAATATTGTTCAGTTGTGTCATACACTTTGATTTTCCGCCAAGTTACATATGCTGCTTCTGAATAACTACTAATTTTGGGACTAAAGCATGCTGAGTGACATGGGAATAATGTTACTGATGATTGTCATTTCAAATGACATTTACAAACCTGCTCACAAATATCACTTCAAATCTTGCAGAAATAAAGCTGACTTGCAAAAAAAATCTTTATTTTTAAAAGTACAGATCCAGCTAACAAAACTAAAAGTTCTATCAAGTAAAAACGCTAATTCTGAATGTTCGCTGAACGGTTAACATGTCCAGTTTTTAAAATGTTTTAAAAACGTTTTTTAGTTATGTGAATGTTAAGGGTGAAGGTTAACGTTTCAGAAATAAAACAATCCATAAACAATGTATAAATAATGTTTTTGTGCTAATGTTTTGAGAACATTATTAAAGACTAGTTAACGCCCCAGCCAACAAAAATATGCTCTAAGAACATTTTGCTAACGTCTCGTTTAATTATGAAAATATTATTTCTGAATTTTTGTAAAAACACAGTTTTTAAACTTTTTTGGTTATATGAATGTTCAGGAAGCATGCAAACATTATGGAAATGTTATTTTTTAATGTTTTCTGAACGTTCTGAAACAAGTAGTGACATCAAAGAAAACGTTAAGAACATCAAAAACGTTTTATAAATGTACTATTTATGATATCTTTATAAATGTGTATGCATAAATTTTTTTTACTTTGATAACATTATGATAACATTATTAAAGACCAGATAACTGTGAATGAATGTTCTATCAATGTTTCTGAAATAACGTTTGTTCATAACTTTGAGAGAACCTTGCCAGAAACATTCCCTGTTAGCTACGGAGCTTGCTGCATTTCATTAAATTTGGTAGCCCAAAAAGGAGACCTTTCACCAACACCAGTTGAAACTATATTAATTCTAAGTCTATACAAGGAAATTCAGCTTTATTGCTTTATCAGACAGACAGATCCATGATACGCCGCGGTAGGTCCCATGTTATTAAGCCCAAAAAACCCATCAGCCAGCACACCTGAATCCAAGGGCTCTGTCAGTCAAGTGGCAGTCATCTGCAGCAAACAACCAGACACGTTCTGCTTCATTTCACCCCAAATCAGTGCATTTCCATGTAATTAAATTAAAGGCCTGCTGCCATGCCCACCGGGCAGCTTGTCAAGCCACCCCTTTAATTGGGCACAGACACCTGCAACGCAGATGCCAACACCTAATGCCCACGCCGGCACCCTGGCACACGGGTACACATCAAGGTCACGGCCGTCCCACTGTTTCACAACACGCCTTTGTGAACACACACACTCACTCATGGCTCCAGGAGAGAACAGAATTAAGCCTCGACCGCAGGCAGGTGCCTTAAGAGAGCTCTAGTCATTTAACCCAGAGGGAGGGAGTGTTACAGACGCCCTTCATTTGAACTCGTAGGGGGAAAAAAAAATAAAAAAAATCACACGGCATGATTCCAGACAGATCACACTAACAGCATCCAAATCAACATGATGGATGACTGGGTAGTTGACAGGACATTTTTAAACACTGTCTTAGTGTTATAATTCATCTAAAACTATTTTACATGCAGTTTTAGGAGCTTTAATTGGATGAGTCTATTAATTTTGACAATAAAATAAAATCAATACAAATAAAAAGTGAAAGCACCTAAAACTTAGCTACGTGTTTCCTTATATGTTCATAATTTTTAACCCGTTTAAATTTTTTTTTAAATCAGTTAATAATTCGCCGACTATTCATCATGCTAAAGTACACATTCTTACAGAGCATACTGAAACAATTTTAAGAGGTATTAGATGGTAATATCATTGTATTTTCATTCCGCGTTATCTGCATTATTTTCTGTTTAACAGTGATGCCATTTTCGCGCCATTATTTAAATGTTTTTTTTTGTTGCCATTATCGTTCTCTTAAACAGCACATAAAATGAAACGGCCTGCAGCTGGCTTGTTGATATATCGCTCCGACGACGTATTTCTGTCTAAAACCCGAATTATACTTAGCTCATATGTCTTTTCCCTCACGTGTGGTGTGCAACCCGATTTTCCTAAAGGCGCGAAAAGTGCACGTGGTTGTGCGCATGCGTCGAACTTAGACGTAGATCAAATGGTTTCTAAGTGAAAACCAAAACAAACAAATCAAATATTCCCACAAAACTGGCACTGATTTCCATGATAAGTAATTATCCAGACTTGTTCAAACAATCTCTTGTAAGTGATCCATCAATCACTGCAAGGAGCCTTCAGCAATAAACTCAGAAGAAGATCTACCAAATAAGGCTGCTGCTGGCCATAAATTCTGACCTCTGAACTGCTGAGAGGAAATGCTTTCGAAAACAAACAAATAGGTCTGGAGTCTAAATGACTCTGTGCTGATGTCTGTGAAGATCTTGTCCTCAAAACACACCATTAAGGAAGTTCTTATCGAGTTTAGCAGGAAAACGCTCTGCACACAGTGTTTTGTGTAACCCTCTCACTACCGCTTACAGTAGCACGGTATTACAGTAGGCCAGCACGGTATACGAACAAGGTTTGTACCCTTTTTCGAGAAATATACCATGATAGCACCATGTTTTTTTGAGTACTGTGGAAATACCATGGTATGTGAACATAACATAGATCAAAGTAGGCTGAAAATACCATGGTGTATTTCAAGGTACTATCCTAATATCATTAGGGCCTTTCGCACCGCAGGAACCTTTTCATAGCACCAGAACTAATTGTGGAACTACGCACTTTTCGGCGTGTTCGCACCGCCGGAACTGGGAGCGATTTTAGTACCGGACTGCCTTTTTCGAGAACCAAATTAGCTCCTACTCCGGAGCAGGGTCTAACCAGCAAAACTGGTACTAATCGTGACGTAAGTAGACATTGATTGGCCAAACGCGTACGAAAACGCCCTCACCCGCCTTTTTGTAACAACTAGTTCTTTAAATTCTTTTGAATTTTAGCACATTTGCTCGTAGTGATTCACATCACATGCACATACTTTAAGTGACTATCCATCATCTTCTACACCCACTTCATCCTCTGTGGAGTGAATGAGTCTATCCCAGCATGCCACTGTCCAAATGCAGGAAAAAACACTGGGCAGGTGGTAAGAGAGAATGTAACCATATTAAAATCATGCATCATTTTGCACATTAGACCAGTTTATTATGCAGTCCGGTAAAGCATGGTTTTATTGTAGCAATAATGTAGTAACCATGTTTTTTGTTGGTGTATTGATTATCATTTGTAAAACTACAGTTTTACATGTTTAAACTATGGTTAGTGTAGCAAAACCATGATTAGTTCATGGTTTAACTATAGCAACCATGTGTTTTTTTATTTTATTTAGTAAAAACCTAAGATATACCACAGCAGAGCGTTGTTAAATGGTACTGGGAAATAGTTCGCGCAAAATCGTCCCAGTACTTTAGTACCGTACATTTAGTTCTGGAACTAAAGCGGTGCGAAAGGCCCTATAACTGCCACTGTATCACTATGGTACTTTTTGTAACAACTAGTTCTTTAAATTCTTTTGAATTTTAGCACATTTGCTCGTAGTGATTCACATCACATGCACATACTTTAAGTGACTATCCATCATCTTCTACACCCACTTCATCCTCTGTGGAGTGAATGAGTCTATCCCAGCATGCCACTGTCCAAATGCAGGAAAAAACACTGGGCAGGTGGTAAGAGAGAATGTAACCATATTAAAATCATGCATCATTTTGCACATTAGACCAGTTTATTATGCAGTCCGGTAAAGCATGGTTTTATTGTAGCAATAATGTAGTAACCATGTTTTTTGTTGGTGTATTGATTATCATTTGTAAAACTACAGTTTTACATGTTTAAACTATGGTTAGTGTAGCAAAACCATGATTAGTTCATGGTTTAACTATAGCAACCATGTGTTTTTTTTTATTTTATTTAGTAAAAACCTAAGATATACCACAGCAGAGCGTTTTATCAGAATCAAATGAGGAAAAACTCCTTAGCAAATGATTTCCACAGAATCCATTAATATGAGAGATCTCGTCTCATTTCACATGATTGTTATTGTCTAATCGGGTAAATTATTCATTATAAAGCATCTTCAGGATCCATTATGAGCACTATTTGGGCGGTATGTTCCCCTTTGGGCTTCGTTTTGAAGTAAATAATGTGCAAAAGTAAATCGCTCGCAGTTTCTGTCACAAGAGGGCAGCGCGGTGTCATGCTAGTGAATAAAACTCAAATCCATAGAAAAAGTGAGAAGATGTAGCCTAGCCGTAGAGCAGAAATGTTCATTGCCGCGAGTAGAATAAAAACATCTGACACATAAGCGATTTTGAATAATGTTACTAACTTTAGCCTCATACCACACAATGAGCACGACCATCCGCATGCACACGGTAATATTCATTAGCTGAGGGCACAAAACAGACAAAAACACATGATGTGCAATTATAAAATAGTATTTATAACGCTAATGCACACAGCAAAATGAACAAATAGGAAAAACAGTGACAATACTTTGAATGTTATTTGACTGTCACATTTTGGAGGAAAGTTTTTTAAAAAATTTTTTTATCTCTATGGTGTTTTAGCACTCTGAATTCTTGTAATAAATTCAATATTCACTATTAGAACTTTAAGAATATATTTATTTCACCACGTGTGCTTCTGATTCCAAAAAAATGGCGGGAATTTTAAGTCACGTGAGTAATGAAAGCCGTCGAGATACCGCTGCCTACAGGTCTTAAATACAGTAGGCCTATAATAGTGTAGTGCACTACATCTACAGTAGCCATGCAATAGCAACAACATTCCTATAAACTCAATTATTTAGAACGAATCAACATGGTCAAGGTTATAGTTAGCCAGAAATGTTGTTTCAGGGCTAATAAAAGCTGTTGACCCAGCAGCACCGCTCTGTAAGTGCCGTGAAAGTGTTTTGAGAGCATATTTAGTTAAAAGAGCCCAAAAGCTCAGTATAAGCGCGCGCCGCCCAGTGAAACGGCTCGTGCCGCAGCCAGCCGTCCGTGAACAGTGATTATGAAGGGTTGCGCGCAATCTGTCAAATTGTCTCATTTGCATAATAAACTCGGAGAGCAGCCACTCTACTCTCGCCGAGATAAACCGTAAGTGTATTCAAGCGAATTTTCAGAAAGAAGTCATTTGCCTCCTCAAAAAAGGTCTCGGTTTAAGGTCGCATAAGAATGGGATTAGCATAACAGAAAGCTCAAACCTTCCGTTTTTAGTTACTGAGGTACTTAGAGCTGAATTCAGTAACATTTGATCATATGTTTGTGGATATATGCGCTCCAGAAACGCCGCGAAACATCTGTAATGGAGGTGATGGGACATCAGGACTGAACTGATCTGTTCGTTTCAGCTTCCAGGCTAATTAACTCCCTTCTTTGCCAATTCGTCCACGGTGAAAGCAGATCCGGCGATCGACAGTGTGAAGTTGAAGTATTTCCTCAGCGACCAGCACGGATCAGCTCCAGGCATTACGAAGCAGATATCGTCCTCTTTTGGAAGACCAAACAAAGTAGTTTCACGTTCACAACGAAACACACATAGTCTTCACGACATGGCGGCGGCAACAACAATACTACAGCGAGAATAAAAGTTACGGCTTCTTTCTTTGCGTGAACATTTGGGCGGCGTTATGCAAATCTTCCCACATCGTGACGTAGACATGTGGGGGCGTGTTAGAACGAGCCGTTTTAGGTAGGTGTGGCTGACTCTTAACTTTTATAAAGAATATCTCTTTGGATTTGAGACTTTAGTCTTTGCAACTTTACAGATCTTTATGCACCAAGAGCTTGTAACACTCCAAAGAGAAAGGAAAACTTGAAATCACATCATATGACCCCTTTAAAATAAAATAATGGTGGATACAGTTGGTTTCAGGGGAGTGAGTGCTAATATAACACCCTCATTTCTGTAAACAGAGAAAATGGAATGAAATGTTATATGCATGTTAAAAACATTCTAGATTATTCTGACTCATATTAAAGCATTTATGTTGCCGTTTTCAAAACTAAGACCAGGTAAAACTGTTTAGTTTTGTCCCACGTCTCAAGACTCAGTGCTGTGCCAAACCAAAAGTACTCAAGAAAACTAATCAAAAAATTGTTGTATTAAATGCATTTGAAAGAATACGCCCTTGATTAGATTCGAATACAAGTGCATTGAACAATTTCTGAGCAATTACTCTTGAGTAAAACGCATTCCATCTTGTTCATCTCTCAAAGATGATGTCTGGCTCTTTCTGCAGGATTACTTTTCCATGGCTTGATTCAATTGATGTGCCATTTGTAGCTTAGCTCTGCCATGGGCGGCGGACTGTCCAATTGACTTCTTTCTCATTTATTTGAAATTTCCATGGCTTTTGGCCGCTCTTTTGCAAACAGCGCTTTGATGGGCTCCCAAGGAACAGTGCTAATGAGTTAGATGAGTGACGAGAAAAGCAATTAGCCCTGGATCTCCTTCACCTTTTCTTTTGCATTGTCTAGAAAAATTAGGATTTTTAAGGCTTTTTAGCAGTTACTACATTTCATGTTGAACATAAACCAACCTTTTGTTCTCTCGTCTTCGGCAGGATGCCGTCATGGACAGTAAATTGCATCAGGTGAATGGTTCAAGCCTCCAGGCGAGCCCAGTGGCATTTGTTGAAGATTTGCACCAAATCTACTGACTGTGAGGTGATATTAACATAGACCTTCCTAGAACATCGTACTAACTTGGTTGTTTAGATCTCAATTGACTTCTCAAACACCATTAATTATGCATATAACTGGGCATAAAAACAATCAAACAACTGTTTCCTCCAGTGGTTTATGCACAAATTCAAGTGCATATGTCAAGTGTCATATACATCAAGTGCGGGGATGTCATTTACATCCCTGGGTCGCCATGTTAAAATTGCAAGCAGCGGGTGGCAAAATGCATCAAGACGAGATGTTAGATTACGAGCATGTTGAGTTTATGGATGCGTTTACCATTCAGGTATCAGGCCAGATTGTGAAATAATTGATTGTTCTGTTGAGATGCCATGTGCGATGACAGCTGATTGGGCCTCGTATATGCGACCGATAAGCAATTTCATTTCGCCATCTGCCTTGTCAAAATGAGCTCATGAAATTGTAATGATCCCGTGGAAATCTAATGATAGACTTAATATTAACTAAGAAATATGAATATTTCCACACCAAATACGAGGCACGGCATTTTCAGACAACATTTCTTTAATACAAAGTCAACATATCTACATACACAGTGGTTTCAAACCAATTATCGTGTCCATCAGAAGTAACAGTTTGAAAGCGATAGCACTTGGCCTTCGTACAAAGAGAAACTATTTTCACGTTTGCGTTTGGCTTGTTTCTTTTTTTGTTGGCTGTGGTTTTAATACGTTCAATTTTGTATATTGGTTCTCCGTTGTTTGTAGTCTAATCAATTCACACGTTTGGCTCCCGTTGTCGAACGTCCTTGCATTGAGCAGATGAACAGGACTTCCGGGCACCTTTGCCATCGTAGGTTTTGGAGATCAGTCCGACAAGTCCAAGTGTTCTTTGCGGTAAAGTTCGTTAGAAACACACAAAACTCCCGACAGTTTAAAAGGCAGCGCTGGAATTTCCAGATTCCAAGTTCTCTCGTACTTCGTCCCCCAATGTAAAAACAAAATAAGAATAAAAGTGAACTAAACATGGCATCGTTAAACTTCTAGAGCTTTGCGATGAACTATTAATTTAAAAAAGATGAAGCGCAGAGGCAGTGGTGAGAGAGGGGCGTGTTTTTAAACTAGCAATGATGACGTGAAGCTAATTACCAAACGCGCAACCAATTCAAGGCAATTTGCTCTCGCTGTTCGTATGGCATTTTATAGGCACTGGGCATTTTATAAGCCCTTCTTCATCCCGATCTAGCAACAGAATCACTCAGAATGAGAAAAACACAAAATGATTAGTGCTTCAGGCTCTGTACGGGTAAAAATGGGATTCATTTTTGGGTGAGTCTCATAAAACCTTTCCAGAACATTGCTGGGCCATATTTCACTCAAAAATCAAAAGAAAACTAAGAAATTACATTTTGCTTGGAGAAGTATTTTTTTGAGACCAGTAAGATAACATTTTGCATTTCATTTTCAAGATTTTTCACAGCAATACAAATTAGCATAGTCTCCTCTAAAAAAAAAAAAAAAAAAAAAATCAAATTTTCATTACCATAATGCAAAAAATGCACATTACTTTAATGCACTAATTTCAATAACACTTTGAATTTAAGCAATTTTTAACTGTAAAACAGTAAAAAAAATAATAATTTTTTAAAAAACTTTTATGGACAATAATTATAATCACCTAAATTATAATCAGTAATGAGAAATACAGTGAATTTTGAGGTAAAAATGTTTAAAAATAGGCTTTATTTTCTTTAATTTTGGAGTGAAATCTGACAGAGATTTATTAGTGTATTACACGTTAAAAAATAAGAGTAATGCACAAAGTCTTATGGGAAAAAGAAAAAGTGTTGTGATTTCTCTCACCACTGGACTGCAGTGTGTGTTGGCTAAGATAAGAAAAAAAGTGAAGAGTTGAGAAAGAAACAACAAATGGATCAGAAAAAAAGAGGAATGAAGTGAAGAGAGATAAACAGAGCTGTTAGCGTGAGACAAAGCTTCTTTCAAAACTGTGGAAGGTTTCCATTAGCATAAACATTTTGTTGTTGTTAGTTATCTCAGTTTTGTTCAAAGACAGAAATCTTGTGGGTCAAATTATACAAATACATATAATATATATTTGTTTATTTACAGGCATTATATTCAGGATCATAGTTGATATCTAACAAACGATTGAACATTCGGTGGTTTGAAAAGTAAAAAGACAAAAAATTAAAGCTTTCACAGATATGGGCTGTAACAAAATTATTTTTTGTTTTTTTTTAGTAAAATTTGGAAAGTATAGATAAATTGTTTTTGTTCAATTCAATAATTAGTAAACCAGGTCTACATCTTTTATAAAAGTAATACTTCAGTTAATACTAGTACTACTGATGAATAACAACAGGATTGCAATCATAATTCAACCTTCATAACTGGGCAACAGGAAGTCAAAGCTCTCCCTGCAATGATTTATGGGAAATTTCTGCATTTCTGATAATGCATTTCCCCAACTCTTTAAAAAACAATAAAAAGTCATTCATGATTTCATACACACAATTTCATAATTTCATGGTGGTATAAAAATGAGTGCCCGCTTCAAAAACAAAAACAAAAAAGGCTATTCATATGAAGATTTGGATACAACTTTATATTCTGCTTTTAAATATAATATATGTGAGTATGTATGTATACATTCACGTCCCATTCGTCTATGTATACATGCACACAAACACATCTCACGTTACATTTCTACAGTGAAAAAATAGAATGTCTTTTAACATAATGAGCAAAATGAGCATTATTTTTCCTTGCTAATTAAAAAAAATGAGTACAGTATCTTTGTTAAAAAACGCAAAACACTAAACCAAGAAATCAAATGTCTGTTAAGAAGATAATGGTCAAAATAATACAACAATAATGCATTTGATTTTTTTTTCTATGATTTTACAAGAATAAGGCTTTTTTGGAAATAAGATTACACACGGCTCCTTTCATTCTCTCACCAATCAGAACACTCCAGGTTCAAGCATTCTCCAGTACAGCCAATCAGCTCTAACGGCGGAGCGCAGGCCCCTCCCCCTCATATGCATGAGTGTGTAAAACAGTCCCACCTACAACAGATTCACAAGATAGTTGTACCGCAGTTTCATGGCGCAAACATATGCCCGTTTCATGCTCTTCGTTAGCCCAAATCCATTAAAGAAACACCCTTAAAAAGAACCAACAATTGCAACAAACGCAAGAAATCCCAAAGTAAACACGAATGGGTCGTTGATGACGATAAAATGCAATGTCATACTGGGCGACTGTTGGGGCATAAGGAAATGGTTTTATTGGTGGGACCAGCACACGTAATCATGCTCTCGCACACTTCCGTCCGGTGAATCGGACTCTTCACATGTACACGTACAGCATAATGTAGCAAAAGCAGCATGTTTGGTATCAAGAGCAAAACGAAACCAAAAAAACAGTTGTAAGACAAAAAATTGTTTGAAACGCTGGCAATGAACGTTGGTCACTGGGGACGTCGAAGTACCGAAAACAAGACATAGCCACGCATCCCCTATCCGGTCCGCCAAATACATTGTGTACGTCAATGGAGAGACCAGTCAATGTATCAGATGATGTCACCAAAGAAACTCAAGACTTTGTTGGTGGCTCTTCTCATCGTAATCTCCAATTGACGCAACAGGTCAAGCTCCCATTGGCTCTCAAGGATGGAAATGGAGCTACAAGGTGCTGAAGAAACTTGAGACTTCGTTGATGGTTGCTCTGGTCCTAATCTCCAGATGGCGCAACATTTCATGCTCCCATTGGCTCTCAGAGGTGGAGATGGATCTACATTGCGCCAAAGAAACTCAAGACTTCGTTAGTGGATCCGCTGGTCCTCATCTCCAATTTACGCAACAGGTCGAGCTCCCATTGGCTCTCGAGGATGGAAATAGAGCCACACTTCGCCAAAGAAACTTGAAACTTCGTTGGTGGTTCCTCTGGTCCAAATCTCCCAATTGTGCAACAGGTCAAGCTCCCATTGGCTCTCGAGGATGGAAATGGAGCCACACTTCGCCAAAGAAACTTGAGACTTCGTTGGTGGTTCCTCTGGTCCAAATCTCCCAATTGTGCAACAGGTCAAGCTCCCATTGGCTCTCGAGGATGGAAATGGAGCCACACTTCGCCAAAGAAACTTGAGACTTCGTTGGTGGTTCCTCTGGTCCAAATCTCCCAATTGTGCAACAGGTCAAGCTCCCATTGGCTCTTGAGGATGGAAATGGAGCTACATTGCACCAAAGAAACTCAAGACTGAAACTCAAGACTTCGGTAGTGGATCCTCTGGTCCTAATCTCCAGTTGACACAACATTTCACACTCCCATTGGCTCTCGAGAAGTGAAGACGGAGCTACATTGGCAGAAATGTTCACTAGCACGTCCTCGAAAGCACCGAAAAACTGTCCCCACCTCAAGAAACCGATGCGATTAGGTTTCAACCATTTCCTTGAATGCCTCATGACATGTCGAGTTCTTGTTTGGCGACTCCAGTGGTTTCAAGAGGAGGGTGACTTTCTCAAGTGGATGAATTTGGCAGAAATGTTCACTAGCACGTCCTCGAAAGCACCGAAAAACTGTCCCCACCTCAAGAAACCGATGCGATTAGGTTTCAACCATTTCCTTGAATGCCTCAGCGCCTCAAGACATGTCGAGTTCTTGTTTGGCGACTCCAGTGGTTTCAAGAGGAGGGTGACTTTCTCAAGTGGATGAACGGTTTGCCTCGAATTGCTTCTTAAGTGGCTCCCAATTTTGTCCAAATGGCAAAATGTCGAGGAGAGGCTTGGACCCAAGACGTGAGCAGCAAAAGAAGTCTTGTCTGTACCGTTGCTCCAACTTCTCCATTGAAGACAGCAATGACGACTGCTGTTACACTGACAGATCACATTTCAATGGAAACGTTGCCATTTTAGAAAACAAAGAAGGATTTTAAACGCCAGCCAATTAGGTGCTCATCATTTATACTTAAATGTGTGGTCATGTTGTATCTCACCGACTTTTCCTTCATGTCTTTTTGTAATATGTTCATAGAGTTAGTTTGAAAAGAAACAATGCTTGTCCTCCACGTCAGAACACTTGAGGTAAAGTTAGTGGTCCGACACCTAGATCGTCATTCCCGCCCTACAGCCTGAGCCAAAACGTTTGGTTCCTCCATCACGAGCTTGGGACGTAGAAGGGTTTGGGATCCGTTTGCGCTTCTCCAGTGTTGCTTGTGCAATTGGGGATACGCATGACGCGCTTTGATTGGTTCCAAAAGACGATTCTTCAAAGAATTTTTATGAATTGTGTGTAGTTGTCATCGTTTCGTGTTTTCAAGCAAGTTTTTATGGCTCAGGAGGCTGTTGGGGGGAGGGGGGTTTGTGGGGCAGGGGGGAACAAAAATGGCTTTTTACGTTGCATAGTGATCAAAACTTCCAAGGTACTCCAGAGCCGCCTGATAGCAAAACTGGTACTCATCCTGTAAAGCGAAACACAAAAGCATCAGCATTTGTTATTACTTCAATTTGCCAACCGTCCATCTATTAAACAAGACAATCTGCCGTAAAACAGAAGCTCTGGACTCTCACCTCTGTTTGCACCATTGCTGGCCGTTGCGTTCTCAGCATTTTGACCGTCTGGAAGATGTCCACCACACCCTCGTAGCGCATCCGCTCCAGCACGATGCTTAGCGTGATGAAGACCCCGGTCCGCCCCACGCCGGCACTGCATTGAGGAAATCACAAGCTTGTGTTAAAAAGCGCTCTGTGAAACCGAGAACTGATGATGGTGCAGTGGGGAAAAGGGTTAGTTTGTTAGCATAAATGGTAATATCTTTCTAAAAGGTGATGAATGTACAATTTGTATTTGAAACAGTATGCTTTCACATGAGGAATCTTCCCAACAAAGAATCATATCTGTTTTCCAGTGGAAACATCTAAACATTTGTGAAGATACATTTACTTGAGAAACAAAATTGCTCAAGATATTAAGAGAATTAAGTGTTAATTTTGTTTAAAGTACTAATATCTGTATGAAATGGAATATCATCATACTGCTATATTAAATTCCTTAATTTGAAATTAGTATTATTTCGATATTTTTACTGGAAAACAAGATGAGGCGGTCAAGATCAAAAAAGACCAAAAACAGCATAAAAACGTGTCTCTGATGGAGAAGCAGAAGCTGAAGACGGATGAGAGAGAAAAGCTAAATAAAGACCTGTCGCTCCATAAACACACAAACACGTGTGAACCCAAACATCAGCATCTCGTGAATGAATAAACTTCACACGCACATTAGTCAAAAATTGGCTTGGCCTTTATAATAAATGTTGTTTATAATGAATGCCACTTTAATTATCATTATTAATATTATTATTATTATAATATAATATATATAATTATTATTATATTTTTAATGTACTTACATATATCATTCCGGTCTGTTTAAATAAAGAGAATAAATATCTGCCAGTAGAGTCAGAAAAATAAACTTCATTCAAAGGAGAAATGAGATTATTTTCCTAACCCTATTGGCTGATATTTGTTCTTGTTTTAAGAAAAAACCCTCACTTAACTTTGATACATTCGTGTGGGAAAATACTTGCGCCGTTTCTGCTTCTCAAATAAATGTATCTTGGTTTTAAAATATTTCGATATTTTTACTGGAAAACAAGATGAGGCGGTCAAGATCAAAAAAGACCAAAAACAGCATAAAAACGTGTCTCTGATGGAGAAGCAGAAGCTGAAGACGGATGAGAGAGAAAAGCTAAATAAAGACCTGTCGCTCCATAAACACACAAACACGTGTGAACCCAAACATCAGCATCTCGTGAATGAATAAACTTCACACGCACATTAGTCAAAAATTGGCTTGGCCTTTATAATAAATGTTGTTTATAATGAATGCCACTTTAATTATCATTATTAATATTATTATTATTATAATATAATATATATAATTATTATTATATTTTTAATGTACTTACATATATCATTCCGGTCTGTTTAAATAAAAGCATTTGTTGTGGAGCAACGGCAACTAAAACATGATTTTTTTTTATATTCAAATGTATTTATTTACCAGTATTTCACATTTCTGAATGCAATATCAAAATGTGACTTGCACAAAAAACTATGTAACATGTTTTTAATATTGTGGAGCAACGGCAACTTAAACATGATTTTTTTTTTTATATTCAAATGTATTTATTTACCAGTATTTCACATTTCTGAATGCAATATCAAAATGTGACTTGCACAAAAAACTATGTAACATGTTTTTAATATTATTTTAAATAATTTTATTATAAAAAAAATTATTAAATGAAAACCTATCATATATATATTTTCAAAATATTAAAATAAAATCTATCTGTCTGTCTGTCTGCCTATCTATCTATCTGTCTGTCTGTCTGTCTCTCTGATTGTATGTCTGTCTGTCTGCCTATCTATCTGTCTATCTATCTATCTATCTCTCTATCTATCTATCTCTCTATCTCTCTCTCTATCTATCTATCTATCTATCTATCTATCTATCTATCTATCTCTCTATCTATCTATCTATCTATCTATCTATCTATCTATCTATCTATCTATCTATCTATCTATCTATCTCTCTATCTATCTCTCTATCTATCTATCTATCTATCTGTGCTCTCAGTGAAATACTATTTTATTTTTTTTATTAATATTTTTAATTAGTTTTTATTTATATAGTTTCCATTTTTGTTTTAATTTTAGTTAAGGTTTCATTGAATTTGTTGTGTTTTTGGTTTTTGTAATTTTTTATTGTGTATATAGTTTATTAATTATTTTGATTATTTTATTATAACGGAAAAAAAAAAGAAAGAAAAGAAACTGATGTAAAAAAAGTCCAAGATTTATATGTGCGTGTAAAAAAATGGGTAATTAAATATATATATAATATAGAATATATATAAAATGTATAGAATATATATAAATTGTTTGTTCATATTTGCCATTGTAATTTTTTTGTAGTTACAGTTGTATTAATTTTGATGTGCATTTTTGTCATTTTTATAATAAAAAAAAAAAAATATATATATATATTTCTATTTTTATTGGGCACTATCTACTCTCATTGTAGGAAGAAAAGCAGCATGAATGTCCTCCTCCTAAAATACAGTATATGTGTGTTTATCTGTGTTCATGGTCTCAAAGCTCAACTGAAAGGGCGATGGGATGTTTCCTCACCTGCAGTGAACAGAAATGGGCCCGTCCTGTCCAAACTGCTCCTTAGTTTTATGCACCTGTCCGATGAAGTCGATGAAGCCCTCTCCTGATTTGGGAACGCCCTGCTCCGGCCAATCGGTGAACTGGAACTGCCTAACGGTCCTGGACTGGCCGTCCTGAGAGATAAACACGAACACTAAACGTCAGTCTCTTTCACTCCCACAATCCTTTACTGCACACAACAGCAGTGGATGGATGGCTTCATCCGGACGAAGGCTGACAGCTGTGCCGATACAGGATTTAACAGGCCGGAGTGACTCTGCTGCTAATCGATGGGCTGCAGAAACCCTGACGGATGAAGACGAGAGCGACGGCCAGGACAGAGAAACAAGCGATCGAAGGGAAGCTCAGGCAGAACCAGGCACAATTAAAAGCCGAAGGGGCTGGAAATATTCACTCATCCCTACAGTCAGAGTCCGACGGATCAAACACACTTAATCACAGTCTAACGCCGGGCTTTCTGGATCACAACCATTACACAGCAGACAAAAAACAAAAACTCCTCTACATGTCTATTTCCTAATGCTGGTGATTTGTTTTGTTTTTGTTTGCTTGTGTTAAGAAAGAGATCAAAACACAGTTCAATTAATCAAAAATAAAAATGTATTATTAATTATTGTAATTAAGGCGTTTATTAATATATGTATATTTTTATATTTGTTTTATGTATAATAATTTTAAATATTAACATAATAATTTTAAATAATAAATTAAATAATTCAGAAAAAACGAATAAGAAAAAATATATACCTTGTTTGAGTATATTTGTATATTAATACTATTAAAATGTGATTGATATATGTATATATATAAATAAAATAAAATAAAAGTTTGTTTACATAATATGTGTGCGTACTGTGTATATTCATTATGCATATATAAATACACACACATGCATGTATATATTTAAAAAATATTTACATGTATTTACATGCATATATGTATATACAGAGTATTTGTTATATAAAAAGAGAATATATAGTGTGTTGGATTGGTCCAGACGCTACATCATATAATTTATATTTATAAATACATAAATATGCACAGTACACGCACACATATTATGTAAACAAAAACTTTATAAATATAAGCAGGTAAACAATGCCTTCTTATAAGTATTATTACCATGATACTGAATAAAAAATAATTGTAAAAATATTTTATAATAACAAATATTATATAATAATATTATAGTAACAAAAATATTGTATTAATAATAATAATAATAATAATAATTCTTATTTTAATAATAAATATTCTTCTGTGTGCTCATTAAAACATAAACCAATTATTTTTAACTATTATATACACATACAGTATGTGATATCCAAAAATAGAATTGAAATTGCGCATACACTTTTTATATACAAGTTAATGAAAGCAGATAAACAATGTCTTTTTATAATAAATGAATAAAATATCATTTTATTATATCATTTTTTATAGTATAATATTATTAATAATTATATTTAATTCATAATACTAATGAATACTAATACTATATATACTATATATATACTGCATATTGTCTCAACGGTGCATGAGTCTATATTCGTCTGCGTTTGATTAACTGCAAACAGCAGATTGTTTTTGCCGCAACATAAGAAGGGTGAAAGAAAACGAGGTGTAAATGAGCCAGGACTGAACTCTGTGCACACACTACAGGCCGAGCGATATGTGTCCAATCATGTGAATAAATACGTGACTTGTTCGCTGCAAAAGCGAGTGCGACGGCATCCCATCATGCCTCAGTCCAGGCCCCGCCTCCTCCAGTCGGCTCTGATTAAAGCTCTCTTTGATTCTCGCTGATTACTGGAGAGCCGGCCTGGATGATTCAATCACAATTAAAGTGCTCGGCTGGAGTGAGCGACGCTCGGGATGCTCATTTCGTCTTGGGCCTGTCCGCTCGCGTTCGTACGCCGGCAGTCAGAGTGTTTCACTTTAGCGGTTTGCCGGAAAGGCCACCCGACTGATGACGGTTCTGCTAGCGGTCGCTCGCTTGATGGGATATTCAGGCATTTCTAGAGGAAGACCTACTGCTGAGACTCATGGGAAACACGATTATAAGATAGCTAACAGTATTTTGGCTCAGAATAGAGAATACAGAACAAAATTTTATTGAGTCATTTTAACCCAAAACACTTTGTAAATGATATAATCCGCAATAACGTGCTTCCGAAAGTGAAAATGATTCCGAAAAAAGATTTTTGAGGCATGGTATAACCTGGTTTTTATGGCACAATTGACATCAATATTTATAATCAACATTAATTTGCACATATTAATACGAAATTATTACATTTACTAAATACTATTAAAATGATGCTCAAAAATATAATAAAAATAATAATAAAACTATTATATAATGTAAAAAATGCTAATAATATAAATGCAAACATGCAGGTAAATATTGTTAGATTTATATTTTATATATATATATATATATGAATAAATAATAATATACCATAGTATTACCATGTTTAAAATATTATAATGTATACATATGAATCAATATTTATACATAAGAAATTAATAAAATACTCAAAATATTATTAAAATTATAATTGCTAATGACGGTAAACTATAAACATTTTATTATAATTTTTAATATAAAATAAATAATATACAGATAAATAATAATATTATTAGTATTAGTATTACTGTTTTCACCACAATTTACCATTTTTATTAGATATGTGTAATGATAATACCATGACATTCTTTGCAGTAAGTACCATGGCATATAAATGTGGTAATACTATGGTGTACAGGAAAATACCGTGGCATTACCATGTTTTTTCCCCTTATGATGCCAAGAAAACATGGTATTCTTTGAAATGCCTTGGAGTACCAGGGTATGTAAAAATGGTAATGTTTAATACCACAATATCAAAGCACTACAGTATTTAGATGATTTCATACATGGTACCATGGTAATACTGTGTTTTTGGATACATCCCATGTTAATACCATGATACCTTGGAGATACTTTAGGTTAGTATTTCCAAGAAACGTCCACAATAACATTTTCGTAAGAACACCATAAAGTACCTTGAGGTACCATGTAAAAGCCTTACAAAAGGTATATGAACATGGTAATCATTCAGTACCCAATATATTTTTGTTGTATTTCAGGACTCACCCGAGCATCTGTCACTTTGAACTCTCTGAGGATGTACTGCGGCATGTTGTACTCCGCCATGGGATCCACCACAAAGTATTGATATCTAGCGGAGCGCTCTGCTGGCCAGTACTGGTGACACTTTTCCTGTGAAAACACACAAAAACATCATTAAATGACATGATCAGGAAGCTGAAAGCCATTGGATTTAAAGAAGAGGGACACTCACTCGTCCCATCTCCCTCAGTTTGGTCAGCATCACCACAATGGTGGAGTTGTTCTCCCACAACATCCTCCAGAAGTCTTCAGTGGTCTCCGCTAATGGGCCTTGAGTGGCTATATAAGCCCTCTGTTGTCTACAGCAAAGAGAAAATGAGTCCCTGTGAATTAAGGTGCTTAAATTGGCAAAATGAACAACTCCGGGTTGCTTTCTCGCTGTTGCAGTACCTGTATCCATCAATGAAGCTGGAGTTGATATAGTCGGACCCCTCCAGCCCTCTGATGGGCTGCAGGCACACTCGAGTGGTCTCATAGGGCATGATGTTGACCAGGCGGTTTTTAAATTTGTTGCATGGCAGATTGGCACTTATGAATCTGGACGTGTGGGCTTTGGAGTTCGCCAAACGCTGTGGGAAGAGAAAGACGATTGATAAATCCAAGACAATCTCTAAAGCTCCAAACATTTACAGCTTACAGGTTCACTTCCAGAATAATCATGTCCTCATAATCTGTTCACCCCTATGTCATCCAAGATGTTCATGTCTTTCTTTCTTCAGTTGAAAATAAATTTTTGAGGAAAACATTCCAGGATTTTTCTTTACTTCAATGGCAGCCAACGGGTTGAAGGTCCAAATTGCAGTTTCATTGCAGCTTCAAAGGGCTCTACATTATCCCAGCCGAGCCCAGTCTTATCTAGTGAAACAATCGGTCATTTTCCTAAAAAATAATAAACATTTATATACTTTTTAACTACAAATGCTCATCTTGCACTAGCTCGACCTCACGCATTATGTAATTATGCACGTGTAGGTGGAAGTACCGAACCCAGTCTTTACAAAGTGAACATGCAAAGAAAGTCAAACACAACGATTTTGAAGTTGGAGGAGAAAATAGCTGCGTTTCCATTACCCTTCAAATTGCGCAAAATAAAATTGCGAATAAAAAATACGCCTATTGAAAACACGTAATTTTCACAAAAACTCCTGTGTATTGAAACGTTTTTATGCTCGTATGAGGTGGTTTTTTGGCCAATTTGAAAACTGCAATGGAAACAGTTTTTCGCATTTACAGGTCACCTGGTGTACGTAAAAATCACATGATCATTCTTTGATGTACTATAACCTCCAAGAAACACCTCACACTTGGCCGCTGTCAAGTTTAAGGGGCCATTAATGCTTGGATGGATGACCCCTTATTTACATTGCACACGTCTGCGGCTCCGACACGGCCACTCTAGTCAATGCTTGTGTTTATACCAGCTGCGCCGCAGCACGTAAGCATCCCAGAAACAGCTCTCTGCACTGCTTTTCTAAAGTATTTTACACACATGCGTCTCCTCCTATTAAAAATAATGGTAGTGTGGTGGCTGCGATATATGTAAACCTCCCAACATCCATCGCCATGACTTATCGCGAGAGGGAAAAAATTACGTTTTAGTCACATAACATTGGCTAATAGAAATGCCATCATTTCGCAAGTATTTTTATCGACATTTATAAAATATCGCAAAAGTTTTGCGCAAATCTTTAATGGAAACGCACCTAGTGAGATGGAGTTTTTTTCCCTACCCTACCTTTTTGAACCGAAGTACAAAGACGAAAAACTAACCGCGCGTGACCACTATGTGGAGAAAAATCCAGGAACGTTTTCCTCAAAAACCTTAATTCCTTCATTTCTTTTCGACTGAAGAAAGAAAGACATGAATATCTTGGATGACATGGGGGTGAGTAAATAATCAAGAAATGTTTATTCTGTAAGTGAACTAATCTTTTAAATAGAGTTTACTTTGGATATTTAGGCTTGAAGGACATTACTTGCTGCATGGGAATCTCAGACAATCGTTTAACCGTTCTGACCCTTTATTTTTGGTGTAATGCCTCTATTTTTTCTCAGTCTCACACTGTTTATAAATGGGTGAGACTGGGTGACCCAGTTTATGTGCGCTCGCAGGAAACCTGTCAATGCTTGTTGCTGTTATAATTACCCAAACCCCCATTTTTTGTCCATCAGGTGGCATGAAACCATGCACTGAAACAATTGGAAAGTCGTGCAACTTTGGCGAAATGGGTCACTGTCGCTTTTAGGAAGCCGCTTTGTATTCACACTCTGACTGGACACCACCGTTTTGTGCGCGCACATATACCTCGTACTCTCATGTCATGATCCAAATTAGAGCTTGTAACCATCAATTAACATCAACCGAGCCACAGTACGTGTAATTCTTCTCCGTTTTCTAGGTCAGTTGTCTGGAAGCATTGTCTCCTTTTAACTGGACGAGCCTGGCACATCTAGAAACTGTGCCGCACTATCTCTCTTCTGTTCTGCCAGGTAATGCCTTCACCCGGGTATAAATCCATTCAGTTCCCGCTCCAGGCCTAGTCTTTTTTTCTCTTTCGTTCAGAAGCAGCCACTGGCTGTTTGTCTTTCCTTTGAGTCTTTGAGTAGCTTTCAAAGAGGGACCTGGAAGGGCATGGGGCATTCCGGTGGGAAGCGCCAGCAATGAACCGAGCTGTTGAAATAATAAGCACGCGCACACACACTTTGGCTGGTTTAGCGGGCCGGGGTAGAGTTTTGTGACATGGTTAGCACTGTAGGCACCTTATTAGCACTAGCACTGTCATTGTGTTGGGAACGTTTCTATCCCCCATGCTAACCATGTAAATATGACTAATAAAAGTAATAAATTATGTGTTAGTTTATAATTTCTGATTATATAACAGAAGCTCTAAATGGTCAAAATAACATTTTCTGTTTTTTTTCCAGTTAGCTCTTTAGCTAACTAGTTAACTGACTAGTTTTGCATACTGCTGATTTACAAACCGAGCACACCACTAATTGATTAGTCTGCCATCTTATCATACCTCTAGCTGCTTAGCTTGAAAGCTTAGCACATTGCTATTTGATTTTCTGCCAAGAATTTATGCTTTGCTAGATTTTTCTTGAAGTAGATTTTTCTCTACTTCATATTTTTGCTCACAAGGAACCGTTTCTGACCAATTTGCAAACCAATTTAGACATTTTGCTATCTAGTTTGATGATCTCTTTGAAGGAACTCATGAATTGGAAATTGCTAGCTGTGCTTTAGCAACACCAGACGCACAACCAAAGCCACTAAAAGTAAGCCTGCAACCTTTAGCCAAAAAAGTGTAATGGCTAATGCTAACGGAAAGGAGACCAGAGGGCAATTTTTTTTGAATGGATGTCAATGGAGGAGAGGCTTCTCTACCCTGAGTAAACAGCTTTTTAGAGGAAACGGCTTATCATTTAAAGGCACAATATGTAAGATTTTTTTTAAACTATTCAAAAACCACTAGAACAATTTTATATATTTTGCTGACTTGTGTATTTACATTATCTCAAATGTTTCGAAGAATGTTTAAATCCAGAGAAATAAGCAATTTTAACTAGTGACACGGACTGTGTCCATAGTGTCATTGTGTCGCCTGCCAATGACGTCATAACCCCTCGATTTCCGGTTTTGTTTTGTAGAAAACATGGAAACACAAAAGACGCTTTAATATGTTGTGCATTTTATTAGACAGGTGACAACCGCACAGAGTAGCATAATAACAGAACTTTCAAATGTATCTAGT
This sequence comes from Sinocyclocheilus grahami, assembly GCF_001515645.1. Lineage (NCBI taxonomy): Eukaryota > Metazoa > Chordata > Actinopteri > Cypriniformes > Cyprinidae > Sinocyclocheilus > Sinocyclocheilus grahami. The sequence continues at coordinate 396,115 of NW_015505880.1, read as the reverse complement.
ATGATAAAACAGCACTGCTTTACCCCACATACACACGACCGGAAGCAGCGGAAGCGCTCGACTGTGGCATAATAAAATCTCCGCTGCTTTCGAGCCGTGTGTTGCGCTCGTTCAGCGGCCTCGTTTCGCTTCGACGGCTTTCAGCCTCACCCTGCTTCATACTACTACGTTAATAAATCATTAGCTCATCCATGAACATGATTTCTGCCCGAGTCCCGTCGGATTGCATCGGCTGTGGGGATGAAGACCACAACTCCCATGATTCCACACTCAGTCACGGTGTCATCAAACTACTCTTTGTTTATACTGAATACGCGCCCTCTAGCGGCGAAAATTACATATTGTGCCTTTAATGAATCGACAGCCTATCTGCTAATCTTCAACATGTTTTACACTAAACAACACTTTTGGATTGAACTAATTTAGTTTCATGAGTTTACCATGAAAAAAAAATGCTGTTTTATAAGAGAAGTCACTGACTTTTTGCGAGAGGTGGGCTTCAGCTTACAGCATTTCTCATTCATTACTATGGTATCTGTAAACGGCGATTGAGTGTCACACAACTCTGACTGAAGTTCAATGACGTCAAGGCTGTAATGTGATTGGTTAAGGCACACGTGATCCAAGTTAGCCGTTACACTTTCTCCAATAGTAAGTAATACAGACCCTCTCATCTCCCTATAATAAGACAAACTCTGGCACAACTTGGTTTCTAAAATAGCATGTTTGACAATGCTACTCAATAAAAGAGCTTTACTACTACAATTTTTAAAAATAGAAATGCTACCGGGTCCCATCGTTAAACTAATTGGTTTGCCACCTTGCTATTGCTTCCAACACTTCTCCCGTAGTTGGTGCAAAAAACTGGAAAGAAGGAAATCTTTTCAAGGTCTTGGAGGCCAGAAACCTTCAGGAGTGTTTCAGTCGCCAAATGGAGCCCACAATCCCTCTATGCTCATTAGTGAGCACATCGCTTTTCCTCAACATCCGTCTTCATCGGGTGTTAATTACCCTTCCTACAATCCCTCTCTGGCTGTCATCAACTTTCGTTCGTCTCTGTCACAACTAGAGTTTCACATCTGTGTCTACAGCAACAAAACATGCCGCCAAGAGGTGTCGATTGTTACTAGAGGTTCTATCTGGCACGTTCGATGATCTTGTGCCAACCAGAACAACATTTCCCAGATTATCTGACGAGATGTAATTAAAGATGACTAGTTGCACACAATAAACATGTTCATACTTTTCATATGTCTTGTGGCTACCTTAAACTCCAGCTCCATGCCACTAACGTGCTCTCCGGCCTCCACCTGCGCCAGCTTCTGGATGTAGGAGAAGAGGCTTCGTGCCGCCACCTCTGTATTCCCGCAGGCGACGGCCTCCAGGAGGGCATCATGGATGAAGCTGTACTGGTCTTCTGTCTGCACCATGTAGTTCCTCTGGGAGCGCATGAGGGTCACGTGACCGTAGATGTCCACCGTCTTCTCATGCTTGATGCGCTCTAGCATGGCGTCAATCACGATGAAGCAGCCTGTGCGGCCCACACCAGCACTGAAAACACACAAGTCAGAGATGAAAGTTGCAGGAGAGTTTGGTTTCTTTTAGTTCTGTCAAAATGAGCGTATTAACGCAGCCGATTCATTTTTCCAGTTTCCATTTTATATTAACGTGCAAATGAAACTACGCGCATGCGTGTCAGATCCACATCACTTTCAGCAGTGGCAGCTCTTAAAGTAATAGCAGCCACATAACCTAATAACCCAGCTGCTGTGATGTCTGTTCATCAAAGAACAAAAGACAAAAGAGGAAATCAATAACTTTTGTAACTTTAAGGATTCATCTACTTTTAATTTAGAATTTAGTGTTTGCTATAACTTTATTAAATTTCCTACTTGCTGAAGGGCACAGGTAAATATGGCATTTATTATAATGCATTTATTTGAAGATTGTTTTAAGTTTTCTTAAATTAGAAGTTATTTTTTAAAGTGTAATAAATGTTAAAATTGATAGCTCAATTATATTTTAATGTTAGTATAGTCAACATTACATATAGTCAATGGCTAAATATTAGGAAAAAAAGAACAATTTCCTAGCGACATCAGAAGTATTGGTATCAGTAATACTCGCCTTCAGTCATAAAAAAAGATGCCATTAAACAAATATTAAAAATATACCATCTTTATGTTGTTTCTATATTAATTTGAAGATTGAATGTGAAATTATTGCAATATAAAAGTATGTTTAAAAACTTTAATTATTAATCATGATTAATTTCAGAAAAAATTGTGTGATTAATTAATTCATTTGTTTTAAACGATTGAAAGCACTAGTTTCTTTACTAAGAAACAAAGGCCAACTTTAGGGAACAATGCAATACTTGACTGCAACTTTGAATGATGAGACTGTTCTAGGCTTCGAGAGCCTTGACAAGTAGGAACTGGGTTCAGACCTGCAGTGGGCGATGATGGGGCCAGCATCTGGTGGATTGCAGGTCTTCACCCTCCTGAGGAAGGCCAGGAATGGAGTGGGGTACTCGGGAACGCCGTGGTCCGGCCAGGCGGTAAACTGGAACTGTCGAACCTCTCGCTTTTCACTGGAACCATTCTGAAACAAGAGCCAAGTGCTGTGACGCCAAGTTGCATGAATGCACAGGAATAAATCTTAGCGGTGATAAATCTAGCCCTTGTTCTAGCAATGCATGATTTAATCATGTAAGCATGAGATCATGGAGTTGTCTAGTAGTTCAAGGACCTTACATGTCAGTGTCATAAACATGCTATGTTCGGGAATCGCCTTGTGTCACCAAAATGTCTTCTACAGTGTATTATACAGTCTAACAAGGCAGCCAGGAACATGTCTGCCGCAGAGGAGATTTCGTTAAGAAGAGGGAGAGACATCAGTGTCCTGCTAGTTCTAGCTGCTAGCCTTTATTTCTCATCCTGGATGTCTTTAAAGGGAGGTTTTGCATTTCAATGTCACTGCTGTTCCAACAGAGGCTCCCTTTGAATAAATGAATAAATAAACGATGTAATTAAGAGCAAACTGGCCCAGTTTTGCCAGATACTTTTTTTTTCTCTGGCTGTCTTCTGCAGGCTGTTTCTCTGCAGTGGATGGGCTTGTGCAGGATTGTTTTTAAGAATTCATGACTCTGGGTTGACTGTGTGTGTGTGCGACTGCAGGATATGCGCACACATAAATACACCTCACTGTTCCAGCAAGTATGTGTGTAAGGGTTGTAAGCAAACTCTGACTATTCAAGCCTAGCAATGCAATACAACAACTGTGGTGCAACAAAAACACACCTCATCTGTATTCGAAGATGTCCCTCCAGTAAAAAAAAAAAAAGGAGCCATACGAAGACCATCGAAGTGCAAGACAATTTAATTGCTCATTCATAGCTCAGGAGATCTCTTCAGAAACTAGTGGATTACTGGGAAAAATCTGAGAAGATCCAATTACTTACTGTGCTGTCTAGGAGAATCAATTGAGATATTGAAGAGATCTCATTTCTCTTTCCTGGGGCTTTAAACGAAAGCTTCATCCCGTAACCATAAGCACGCTTTTCATGCTCTGTACGACAGTCTCTCTTTAATCAATGCTTCTGTTCGTGTCTTACGGGCGCCCTTCACTACAGTAAAAGCTCAATCCATTTGAATTCATGTTACAGGCTGACCGTGCAACTGGCTTACCCCTCTCTATTTCTCTCCCTCGCTCCCAACCACTTCATGTTTACTTGACCGCTGCGCCGTCTGGGATGCCAATTTAGCATGGAGTCGTTTTGCTCTGGCCACTTAGCTAAGTGCCTCTCTTTGGCAGGCGTAGCATTAAAAGATGATGGATGTGGAACGAGGAGATTATAAAAACATGCGCGTGTGTTGGTGTACACAGTCGAGATGAGAACACTGGAAGAGTTTGGGAAAAATGCTCCTGTTTGCAATCGTCCCAGTTTGCGTATGTCTGTCGGAGCCCAAAAGCGAAACTGTGTAATGTGTCTGCTCAAGGGTCCACAGGGAAATAAGAGGCCCATGCACAACGTTAAACTCTTGAAAACATCTAAAGCGAAGTGTTCCTAGGAAATACATTTATATAGGGAATACATTTTATATTAGAAACACCCATTGTGGACTGGGGTGTCCAATCCTGCTCCTGAAGCCAAGGTCTTGTAGAATTTGCCTTGAAGTTTCTAACAATCCTGAAGACCTTCAATTCACCCAAAAATTTTAATTACCCCATGATTTACTCACCCTCAAACAATCCTAGGTGTATATGAATTTGGCTTATCCAAATTTCATAATGGGCCGATATTTTGAAGCCCAAAAAAAAGTGCATCCATCCAGCCATCATAAAAAATGCTCCACATGGCTCAGGGTGTTAATAAAGGCCTTCTGAAGTGAATCGATGCATTTGTGTAAGAAAAATATCCATATTTAAAACTTTATAAACCATAATCTCCAGCTTCCGCTAACTTTCATATGCACATTCATGAGAAAGTGGTGTTTCAGCGGATGACGTAGGACGTAGATGTAGTTTAAGCTCTGGTGAGAATATGCTATTCCTGTGAGAACCAAGTTTTTTTTACAACAAAGGAAAACCAGACTCCTTTTGGCTTATATCAAAATCCTACAATATTTTTATTTACAAATCCTTGTAAATTATGGGGTAATTTTCATTTTTGGGTGAACTATCCCTAATTAGGGTTGAAGCTAAACTCTGTAGGATGTTGGGCCTCCGGGAGCAGGATTAGCCACCCCTGCTGTAGCTGAAACGGTGCAAACTAAGGTTGTTTGCATGCAAGGTGGAAACAAAAAATCTTACCTTGTGTAGAGAGAAGGTGCGCAAGCAGAAAGTGGCGAGTTCGATGGTATCCAGGAGCGTCACTTGGATCATACCGTAGGTCTCCGTCCCTCTACTCGGCCAGTACTGGTCACACTTTATCTGGAGAGGGTGAGTGAATGTTAACAAACCTTATATCTTTCATGTGGGTTTAGCTGTCTTTTTTGGAGGTCATTGACTCAGATATCTCTATGCAAATACCTCCCGAATTTCAGTGTGCTGAGGAATTACAGTCCCATTGAACTAAATCTCACCAAGATTGAATCAAATAATCATCTGGGAGTCTTTTCCAAAGACACTAAATTACTTTAGGTTTTCGACATGAGAAGTAAGACTCCTAACAGTCTCCGAACTGATTCACAAATAACGACTCAGTCCTGGGGGTTCACACCTGGAATCTCAAACCCTTCCCGTCTACCCACGTCACATCAATTACGCAGGCATAATGTTTTTCTTCCCTCCTCCGACACCTGGCACATTGACAGACCCCTGGCCCGCTGTATAGATGCACTCAATACAGAGCATGGCGAGCAGTCGGGCCGCCCCCCCGTGCCCTGATGCGATGTGACAGCTCGCTGCTTCAAAAATGAGCAGGTTTAATGCGTTTTTTGCACTTATGCTGCAGATTGAACGGCTCACTCTGATCGCATCTGACAGAGCTCTAATATGCCATGTGGCGCCCGCTAAGATGGTGAGAGAGAGTGAGGGGGGGCGTCCTGAGATATTGTCGGAGTTTGCTGAGCCTGAGAGTCTAGGGTGTGACTGAATCGTCTTCGATGAACTTCCAGACGTCACGGCTGAGGGAGTCTTCAAGATGAGGGATTCTTGACTTCCTCTTTCTGTCTCGCTCTCCTTTTTTTGTGGTAAATGGGCCGAACTGCCCCCCAATAGAGCCGAGAGATGATTCCTGGTTGTTATCAGAGAGGCCTTTCCTTATTACCCTCCATTTTCTCCATCCTTTTTGCTCATCCACTCAACCGGCAATGGCATTTCAACTGGAATAATGTCAATTTGTTCAGTATGAAGCTCAGTCTTTTTAACAAGGCTAAAAGAGACGGCCTATTATCTTCTTAGGGACTATTAGCTCCCTTCCACAACCTAGTGAGCTGCCTAGCTAGACAGTATTTTAAGACATCACCGGCACGCTCCAGATGTTAAGGTTGTTTCAAAATGAAAGATACCTCCTTTTGACAAAAAAATCCCAGAATGCACTGAAAACCATTTCATTCAATAGTTGCCTAATTCAAAATGGACCATTTTACCAAATATTTACTTGTACTGCACATTTTGGAGGATCATGTTGTTAGCTTAGCAACATGCTAATTCAATACTCTCTCGTGTAGCAATTTTTTGCGACACCTATGTATAGTATTCCAGATTAGTCCATTATAAGCCTCCATTTCCGTTAGTTTGCTACCTTGGAAGATAGGAAGCGAGACAGCTTATTAATTTTTAAACACAGCTAATAAGAACTACACTTTCTTGTTTAGTCTCACCCTTGACTTCTCTTCCAGTCTGGTCATCATGACCACGGTGGCGGCTCGTTGCTCCCACACCATTCTCCAAAAGTCTCCGAAGGTCTCTGGCAGCGGTCCCTGCGTGGCTATGTATGCGTTCTGCTTCCTGTAGCCATCAATGTAGTTAGCATTGATGTAGTCGCTGCCTGTGATACCTGGAAATGAAGTAAGAAGGTTGGTAACAGTGAGAGTTAGAGCCGGAGTGACAGAGATGTTCACTTTTCAAGGGACGTATCATGAAAAAGCAGGACTTTGACTGACGCTATGCTACATAACGCAAAGCTAACGCAACGTTTATGATACAGAAACATCAGTACATCATCAACATATGACCATTCACATTTATAAATTGACATGTATTGTGTAAAACAGCCCTGAATGCACATGCAAACTCCTTGTAAAATCTTGTAAAAATACATTTCAGCTGTTTTTGGTGCAAGAAAACGTGACTAACGTTACTTGTCGACTTCAAAAGTGTGGTTTAATACCCCTGTTTCTAGACAGTTCCAAAATGGCTGACGATGTTGTTGTGTGAGTCTCTTAACTTGTGAAAAACTTGCAGCTCCAATAACATGATATACAGTCACAGTCTGGTAAGAGGCTATTGCAGAGCTTGTGACAGATATCCATCATAGAAAATAATCCCCATGAAAGAAAAGCCATCGAGTCCCATCACAGCCTTTTCTCACTTCCTTCCAGCTTTTTCAGCCCTGTCTAGCTCTCTGAGGGCCGGCCAACAGCATCCACTGCAGCTGATTTAGGACCAGATGCTATACGATGGAATTAGGCTGGACTAGAAGTAAATCAGCGAGCAGAACCTAGCCGGACCCCGTCTCGCTCTCTTTCTGCCATCGCTCTGGGCGGCCCTCAGTAAATCTCCCATAAAGCAGCCAAACATTCTCCTGCCTAAGCTCAGGATCGGTGAGGCGGCGGGAACAGAAGTAAAGCCCTTGTGTGCCACTGATAGAGGTAACGATCTTGCGGTCTAGGTCTTGAGACCTCTCAAAACCACATAAATATGGCCTTGGCCCTTGAAATTGGAATCTTAGGGTCTTTAGGGTTAGTTCTGGGTCTGGATCTGGACCTTAAAGGTATTTAGTTTTGGTCTAAGTAACAACATGTAATTCTCATAATTATCATAATAATAGGGATTATTAATGATTTAACAAAGCAGTTACAGGAAGTGAAAAAGAAATGTATAGATGAATTGATGAATATATATAATATAATTTATTTCTGTGATGCAACGCTGAATTTACATCAGCCATCACTCCAGTCTTCAGTGTCACATGATCGTTCAGAAATTATTCTAATATGCTGATTTGTTATCAGTGTTGAAACTGTTGTGCTGCTTAATATTTTTTGGAACCTGTGATACTTTTTTCTTTGAATCTTTGATGAATACAAAAATTTAAAAGAACAGCATTTATTCAAAATAGAAGTCTTTACTATCACATTTTATCCATTTAACGCATCCTTTCTGAATGAAATATACATTTCTAAAAAAAAAATTACTGACTCCAAAATTTACTGAATAATAGTGTATACTGTAACACAAAATTCTATGTTAAATGCTATCCTTTTTAACATTATTATTGATAAAATAATCCTGAAAAAAGCATCACAGGTCCCAAATAGTATTAAGCAGCACAACTGTTTCCAACATTGCTTATAAATCAGCATGTTAGAATGATTTCTGAAGGATCATGTGACACTGATGACTGGAGGTAATGATGCTGAAAATTCAGCTGTACATGTTATTCTCCTTCAAAATAAGTCTAGAGTAAATCTAATATAATTTCACCATCATCATCATCATCTAAATGCCTCTCCTCGACAAACTGCATGATTTCATGTGTCATTCGTGTACGTAGCACATACAGCGAGGGACAAATTATGCAACAAAGTTCAACACTTAAGGTTAGGGGTTTGTTCAAATCCCTCAGTAGGAGCAAGCGCCATTAATTCTCTGAAACAAGTCACCTGTAATTACACTCGGGGTCCGCGCTCACTTCAGACCTCTGGCAAATAACCTATGAGAGGCATATTTAATTGTACAGTTTATCCAACACAAAAGCTTCAATCACAAACACAGGCCCGCAGTGTTAAATTGTTGTTTTCGTACTTTAACAACGAACAATGAAACACTTGGTTCTTTTCTAGCCCCTGCTACGTTGGAGAAAAAGGCAAAATTAGCAATCAGGGAGAAAAAAGAATGCCATTAAAAGCCTCTTCCTCGTCTCACAAAGCGATCGCAGGATTGTTTCGCTTTAGTCATAGCTAAGTGAACAGAGCACGGCTGCCTGCACGAATTGTTCCACCGCTGTGTCTAATGGTGAAATCACTGCACTGTAAAATGGAAATTTCGAACTTGATTAATTTATGCATTTATGGGCGCTGTCTTTGTGATGATTCTGTTACGCCGCGTTATTGCTCATCTAAATTGGGTCGTGGTGAACTGTGGCGAAAATCAAGGTGACGCGACGACGAGGAAGGGAACCTGGGGGAAGGGCATAAATGTAAACAGCACAAAGGAGCATTGAGGATTGACAGTCGGCTTTGGATGGAAAAAAGATGGGGGTTTTACCAACATTACAGCAGAATCTCTGCCAATTTTCCACTGTTCCTTCCAAAAGCTTGACAGCTTCTATACCTCAACCAAAGACACTCTGGGATATGGCGGTGCACTATACCATTCGAGTTTAATTTCGGCTGCTTGTGAATTATCGGACTCTTGTTTCCTGTACATGCGCGAGCAGACAATAAAATTGCGTGGGAAGGGAAGAAAGCCAATTGATTTATATGGATAAACACTATAAAAACACATAATAAAGACATAAAAAATGGATGGCGATCTCCCAAATGCACATCCTAGATCTATCAGGTTCTTTGGAAGGATTTTAGGACTTTGCACTGAAATACATTTCTCAAATTAACAGCCAGACACATCTGTGGGCAACAACAAAGTTCAGTCATTCTGGAACCTTCAGATGCAGTGCTTTTCTTTGAAAGAATCAGTGTGTGCGCAGTTCTGCCCAACCTTCGATGGGCGCCAGGATTACGCGGGAGTGGTCGTAGGCGATGACGTTGGCGTAGCGGTTCTTGGGTTTGTTGACCTCCAGGTTGGAATGCTCCCAGGTGAACTGCTGACCCGGATCGATGGACTGTGGAAAGAGAAAAAGGAGTGAAGCAACCCTTAGGGCTTTTCCCAATCCCTCAGCATCTCTGGCACGAATACTAATACGAGAAGAGAGTGAGTTTGCATCCGCTAGAACATCAGAATAAGGTGGAGAAACAGAAGAGAGTTCAACACTCAGAAAGCAGGGTTGAGTGAGGCCATGGGGCCTGGGAGGACTAAAACTAAGGGAAAATAGAGAAATGAGGATCCTTCACAAAGCAGCCCGGATAAACATTCGCAACAAGATAAAAGTCCTCCTGCCGCACATTAAAGTGTAATTAAAAGCCGTCTGCTATCGTTTAAATATTCACCAGCATTCGGCCAGGTAGCTTTGTTGTGGACAGTGAATAATAGCAAAGGAAACGCTGATAAAAGAGTCTGTTCCTTCCTGTGAGGGGGTGAATTATCTGACGCCAGCAAGATAAATGCCGCCACGTTCCCAATATGAGAATTTCTGAATAAATATTCTATTCCCCTGTCGGGGTAATTTAGTATTCCATTATGATTCCGAGCCTGTTCTCGGGCAATGGCTCAGTCCCAGCTCTTCTAGCTTGAGGGATGTTTTCATTTAGGCAACCGTCTCTGCATGCTGAAACTGGGACTAAATAACCCACAATGAGAGATTTGATGTAGCTGTTTACCCTGTGATGATTACAGGCACAAATAACAGAGCACGGATCCTCCACAGGTTGTCCGTGCTCTCAAACCATCTCTCTTATCATCTACCCTGCAAACCCATGGGTTTCAACACGCATAGCTTGGATTGGTTTGGTTTTCCTCCAGGCCAAATGTCACACTGTGCTGTGATCTAACGGATCACGTATGGATGGAAGCATGATGACATAATCGGGAGTTTGGTAATCCAGAGCATTTTTTTTTGCATAACTCCCAACCCACATCCTCTGACAAACATCTGACAAAACCCTTTGCACCAAGCATTTTTTTCTGCTTCAAATCAGCTTCCATCACTAACATTTTTCTTTCTCTTCTCTAGCCCAATTTTCCATAGACATCACTCACTAGCTAATTTCCATTAGAGATGTGCGCAAAACTTTAGCGATATTTTATAAACATTGATAAAAAAATATTGTTAAATGACAAGAGTTTGCATTAACCCTTTCACACGTGAGTTTAAAATATACCAGCTGAGCCCCCAGCGTGAGTTTTTTAGGCAACCATCATTTTACAACTTATCGCCTTATTGTTTCCATTGCGATGTCATGTGATACAACGCAGCCACAATAGCTGTGTATGACACATCGATCGCTTTTATTTAGTTATATAAAATATTCACAAACATGCTCACTATATTATGAAATATCTGACATTCCGATTCTGAAATATGTGCAAGTAAATGTATTTGGTAGTTTAAACACTTTTATAATGACCGTGTTAGTTGATCTATAACGGGTAATTGGCCTGGCCATGTTAGTTCACGCTGGATCTGAGCTGTGGGATTTACAACACGCAAATTCATCCTCTCCTCCCGAAACATGTTAAAGTAGGTCTCCGGTAAACTGGGAGAAGAGCAGAGTAAATTTTATAGTTACCTACACATCTGTATTTGATATCAATAAAACATGTCGTCAGCTTATATTTGTAAGGATCATTATTGCCGTTTCCATAGACATCAGCGTGTATTTTACAAACTATAAATGTATGGTTTTGCTAGTACTTATGTGTATTTAAATGTCTGAAACCTAAAATAAGCATTATATGGTTGAAAACACTGAATAGTTGTGATAATATGACAAGCGTTAAGCATCTGGCTCTGCGCCAGCCAAAGCGCGAAAGCAACTTTAAATTCAGCAGCTGATCATGTGACGCACTGAACGCTCTAATCACACCAGTGTGATCGTACACTTCAGGGACCAGCCAAGACTGATCACACTGGTGTGATCGTAAAGGGTTAACCAATGTTATGCGACTAAAACTTAATTTTTACCTCTAGCAATAAGTCATGGCGACGATTTTGGTAGGGTCATGTATATCGCAGCCACTGCACTAGCCATTATATTTAATTGAAGGAGGCGTATGCGTATATCTTTACAGAAGCAGTGCGGAGAGATATGTGCCTTGGTGCGGCTGGTATAAACATAAGCATTGACTAGAGTGGCCGCGATCAGCTCCGGTGGCCAGAGCTGTATGCAGTGTAAATAAGGGGTTATCCGAACATTAATGGCAAGGAAAGCCCCTTATACTTGAGATCGGCCACGTATGAAGTGTTTCTTGGAGGTTATAGTACGTTGAAGAATGATCAATTTACTTTTTACGTACGCCATGCAACCTTAAATGTGAAAAAAACATTTACATTGCAGTTTTGCTAAATATTCAGTTTTTGAATTGGCTGAAAAACCACCTCATGCAAGCGCAAAAATTTTTTTTGCGATAAAGGGCGAAAGTTTTTGCGAAATTGATGCGTTTCCATTAGGTGTATTTTCAATTTCAATTTGCACAATTTGAAGGGTAATTAAAATGCAGCTAGTGATTTAGCACCTACTTTTAGCATGCTAATGCACAAGGAATACATTAATTCCAATTTTTTCTTCTAGAGCAGCAGTTCCCAAACACTTTCCTCAGCAGAATGACTTATTTACAAAGCCAGAGCAGATCATTTTTTAAAAATTGTTTTTTGAAACTGAAACGATCTGGTAGAAGGTGACTTTACCAGATCACACCATTGTTTACTCCCTTTTTGCAAGTGGACGAGATCAGAAACGACCTTTTCTACAATCTACTACTCAGGCTTAGCTGCTTATGAATGACGTTTGTTATTTGGTTAGCATATGCAGCTAAAGTTAATCTATATGCTAAACCAATGTCCCAAAAATGATAGTGGGTTGGCTCAACTCAAGCTTGCCCATGTTCCTGCTGAGATATCAGGTCTGGCTCACGCTGGGAGCCATTTAAGACGGCATTAAGCCATGGGGGTGTTGATGGCGGTGCTGCCTTAGCAAGCTGTGATTTAAGATGGACGATGACATTTGCTCTATGCAAATGAAGGCTGATTCAGCAATAGCGAAGGCTAATCAGCAGCCGCTACATTTACGAGCCCAGCACTCCAAACCAAGGCATCCGCGCCTTCCGCAAAACCCTGTGGCACGTGAGTAACTGCCATGTAAACGCTAAAAACAATTCACCGGCATTTGTTTAGAAAGAAAACCCACTTTATGTAAGTGCAACGTCTTTTGAAATGGGTAACATTCCTATTCGTAACAAAAAATGGTATAATATGCAGTACCTCATACTCCTGGGAGAGCTTCAGGTTGTCGTTGGCCTTCAGTAGATCCGTGTGCTCAGCTAGCTCAGAGATGGGTATAGGAGGGTGGTTCATCATACCTGTGCACCAATCAGGAGACAGAAAGATAAGGTCAGAAAGACCAACGGGACCAAGAAAGACAGTTAGAAGCCAAATCCCAAAAGTTGGTGGAGAAAACAGGACTGGGGTGGGGGAAGACACCCAAGCAGGTGAGACAATGAGGTGGGGACTGGAGTGAGGAACAACGGGTGATGTTAGAGACACAGTGTGACCAGGCCAGAGCTCTACATCATCAATCGGACCAATCAGGATCGTCCTAATACAGAAAAACCGGCTGCATTTATACAGACAATATGAAGGAAAAGACCTAAGGACGATTGCTAAGGTGCTACAAAACCCCCAGACCAATTACAAAAATGATAGCAGGTCAAATGGTTCATAATAGTTTTGCAGTATGAAATTTCTTCTTTCTCACTCCGCTGTAGCTTAAAACGATGAGCAGGAGGACACTTCATATACTTGGTTGGTAAGACAAACCATACGTCTGTCCTCAGCAGACTAAGACAAGGGGGAAAATGTGCTTGGTTGCCTTTGAGAAACCAAACAAATCTCTTTTCAAACTGAGTCACAGGAACAATAAATTGAAAAAACCCCCAAGATCTGCCCTTGAGAAATACGTTCATGTCTGCAGAGCTGAAACGTAATAGATTTAATCAAATGCAAAATGTGAAAACTTCTTTTTCAGCAAGGTGAGACAAAAGGCCAAAAGCACACAAGATTGAAGCTATGTACATTGCATCTGGAATAGGGGAATGGTAACCTTGTTGGTATCCTGTAGGGTTAACCCTATGTTACCCTAAACCAAGTGTGTCTAATCCTGCTCCTGAAGGGCCAGATAGCTTAATTCCAAATGTAACTAATCTGAACTAGCTAATTAAGGTCTTCAGGATCACTAAAAACTTCTAAATTGGCCACTCCTGCCCTAACCGTAACCCTGTTCTGGCATTCGGGGATTGTGTTGCCATAGATTTGAGCATGAATGGACACAAGCTTCTGTCTTGTATTTTATGCTAGGCCTCATGAACAGACTTATCTGCATGTCGTCTTGCACGTAACCAAAATATGGATTTAGTGTTCTTGCTTTCTTTGTCTTGCTGCCCTGGGGGGGGGGGGGGACTGGAATGCTTCCACACTAAACACGAAAAATACGAGTGAGCCAGAGGTAGAAAAATATAATATTGCCTTTCCCTGGAGTAAACCTCTAGCCTTAATATTTCTAAAAGCTTTCCTTTTGGCAGAACCTTGCACTAATTTCCTTATGTAATCCTTCATTTGCGCCACAATGGGAAATAAAGCTCTTGAGGTGGAGGGGAGATGATGGGGGCAATCAGGGTAAGGTAGGGTGTTTATTCGAGAGTTCTGGCCTGGGTTAGGATGACCCGATGGTACCGGTGCAAAGTGAAGTGCCATGTTCTCTGCTTCAGTTCAGCCAAAGCTAAGAAAGTGTGTCACGGAAGCAGTCACCCATGTTATCCCTGCAACAACCTACAAGACCTTTCCTCAAACAAGCACTAGTTTTGCTGTTTGCTCAGACCGAAAACTTCCTAGGCCTCTCGCTGTGGAGTTAATCCAGTTATGAATTAGTAATGGATTATGGAAGAAAACAGACATAGCTCTTCCTAAAATGGTCGCCAATGTTTTTATAGAAGGCATTGGACTTTCTTCAGCATGAGGTCAAAAGTTGGATAAACGTTGGCATCTTGCTTGAAGAGTACTGTGATTTAATTAAGCATGGATAATCTGCATAATCACATTAGCCATCCTCAATTTCACTTCAAGTTTTTTTGTAATGTAGTACGTCGCAAATGGCTTGGGTTCGATTAAGAAAGTCACTTGCTGATTGGACATAATGAGAAAAAAACGAAGCAAATGCCACTCAAGATGCCCTGAAAAAGTTCTAGTTGTTAGTTTTCAGACATTCATGCAAAACAAAGCTATGCTAATAACAGTTTATCCTCATCCACTATCTGGACACTAACACTTTTCTAACTCCACAAATGTTATTCTCATCAGCCTGGCCAAGCTCTTAGTCTGGACTCCCCTTAAGGGGAACCAATATATGCCAAAGCACTCTCGAAGAAGATGCGAAGGGCAACTTTGGCAAACAACCTGAGATGCAGACCTGCAAGCTAAATGCCAACAGCCTCCATGATGCAATGAGAAAGGCCATCTAAAGCCAATCGAAACCCAACAAACTTGGAAGATTAGCACTTTCCAATGTCAACGTATCCCTAAACTTTGCTCCGTGTCAACAATTACTCGTGCTCTGTTTTTTTCCATTTCATAAATAAGCTGTTATTTGTTTGTTCTCAGGAATGATCTCCCCTCAAGATGTAACAAACAATTACATTTAATTCGATCGGGGTGCAAAGAACGTTTTAACCTCTGCAGATGACTTGTTCTTTTTTGGTTATTAAAACTTTCACGGTCAACTTTGTCAAATAATTAAAATTGGACATCGATATTTACAGATTATCCAAGACATTAGGTTTTTGTAGGAGATGAAAGCACTAAATACACGTTACAAAAGTGGCTTTGCGTGCATGACCTTATCAGTTTCTTATAATTAACTACATTCAATTTCAAGTATTTATGTGAAAGACACTAAAAAGTATTTTTAAGCTAAGTCCAATCGGATATAAACTCTTTCAAGGACAAATTCCTGTTGTTGTTCATTCCCTATCTACTCTCTCTGCCAGGATTTCTGTGTCTCTCTCTCTCCACCGCGGAGTCTTTTTATCCCATGCAATCAAGCCCAAGATCAGTGAGCGCGAGAGATGCAAACTGTCTAATTACATATTTTCAGTCTCTTATTTGCACTTGACAGGTGATGCAAACAACAAATCCTTTTGATATCCGCTGCCGCTGTTCGCGAAACGATTTTATGCGATTGTTCATTTACATATAAAAGGAAAAGCGCTCAGTATATTTCCCCAAAAAAACAAGAAAAAAAGGAGTTGTGTTTCTCTTTCCTCTGCCTCGCTGGGGGGCAGGAGGGATGTATCAAATGTCGGACTATTGTTGGCAAGAGAGTTTAATTAATTCAGTTCGTTATCTCCGCCTGCAGAACGACCCCATCGGTGGAGAGAGGAATGGGGGTCTGAACGGACAGGATGCTGGAATGTGTGGAGAGACTTGTGTAAAAATTACACAGAAGAGCCATTTCTACATGATCAGCTGCTTTTACTGTGGATTAATAGTGTTCAGCCAACAGCCTGTGAGAACAAAGCAATCGACAAGCAGAAGAATAAAGAAAAAAATAATTTAAAAGGAAAAATTAAAAGCCGTGTTACGAATGAAAGTTAAAAGCGGTCATAATTAAGATGAAACGGTTAACCGCATTTGCATTTTAACTTCCCACAGATGCATAATGAAGAACAAATGTCTAGGACAATCAATCTTCAATTTGTAATGTCTTTGGTGTATATACTTATATATATGTATATACAGTATATGGGTCAAAGACATTAAGATGTCCGCATCAAAAGAAATTTACAAAAGTGATTTTAGGTACATAGAAAGCACAGTAAATGTAAGTAAAGTGTCTACTTTTAAGGTTTCAAATTCATTTTATTTGGAGAATAAAATGTCAAGATTTGGTTGAAATAATGTTACATTGTCATTCAGTGTAACACAATATTTATGTAAAAATTCAAACAACATGCTTATTCTGACATGTACATATTAAAATATTAAAATGATTGTGTTTTAAATGAGTAAAAAAATCTTACTGACAAATGGGCAAAACCTAGGATAGTGGCAACTTTTAAATATGTAAAATTACAGCAAATTAGTATTTGGGGTGAAAGTAATTAGTCTTTTAATATGTCATAAATAGATTTTTGTTGTAAATATGCCTGACCAGATTGTTACACTGAATTACATTTTAGTGGGTCTCTTCTGTAAATCAGGGAAAAATATTTATTTTTTGCTCAGAAAAACAAAAACAAAATTGCAATTAAATTAAACAGAATTAAAAACAATTTAAAGCAGTATTACACTTATTGTTTTTATGCTTAACTTTTTTCGTCTTTATATATATATATATATATATATATATATATATATATATATATAAAATTTTAAGCATTAATAGAAATCATTATGTTTGTTATAATGATTTAGAATAAAAAACTGACAAAAAGTCAATTAAATATGAAAATAATACAAATGATAATATTATCAAAATGATTATTTATTTACTTAAGTGATAATATATTCATTAATTATAATTATAAAATGTTTTTATTTCAATTTCATTTAAATATGGTCAGGTTACATAAAGAAGCATAAAAAGTTTATTTGACTTGTTTTGTTTTTATATGTTGGCTAACATGATGTCTTTTTATGCAAACAAAGCAAAAGATAGGATTATATGCTTGATTTTATCCTACATTATGCATCTCGTATTGGACAAGCAATTGCTAATGAGATGTAGTTTTAGGTTTCATTTGAATTACGACTCCTTTTAACTTTCCCAGGGTTACGGGAGTGAAAATTAGCGCAGATCCGGCAGTTTGTGAGGGAGGGAAAAAAAGTCATATGCAAATGTAGTCGGAAAACACAACCCATTATTCCGGATGTGGGGCAGACGCATTAAAAAAAGATAAGAAAACACCAAAGCTCAGCACGAGATGTGAGCACTAACTTTCATAGTCAAAACCGGCTTCACTGACAGGACTGCTTAGACCAGAATCTGTGAAAAACAGCAAACAGCAAAAAATTAAATAAAAGCATCCGTTTTTGAATGTACTGATAATTAGTTGAGAACAAAATCTTGAAATGGACTGAAAGAAATGGGGAAACAAGCTAAATGCAAGAAAACTAATAAGCAGGAAATAGAACTTCTCCTTTATGCATTTTCTCCTTCCAATTAATTTTTCAGACTATATTGTGCATTTTTAACCAGGCAGGAGAACAGACCACCCCTGCTTTGAATGAAGGCGGTAATCCTCGTGAGGGTCCTCGCCGTTGGATCCGACGCCAAGCAGTCTGTCAGACGCTGAAAGTAGGACACCCGCTCACATATCAGCCGTCCTTCATCCAACATCACAGTCGACATACATGAACTGCTGCAGATACTGTTTATACCACGAGTCTTCATGGCAAACTCCAAGCTAGTTTTTTAAAGAATAAAATCCTCAAAATATCAGATGGCGGCGTCGATCGAGCAGTAAAAAGACATACGGTCAGAGTTTAGCGGCTCAACGTCTGTCCAGCTGTCTGGAGCGCTAGCGCATGAGGAGTGTCTTTAGCTTCTGTTGTTGAGGTCTGAACCATCTGTGATGGCTTTAGGCACACGACACCTATGCAGACGCGCAGTTTAACATGCTAGCGAGAGGATCAGGTTTGAAATCGCATTGTAATTAGGAATGCTTTTGAGAACAAAAAGTCTAAATGTACTTTTTATCTTTTCATGCTTTATGTTGGCAAAGTAAAGAAAAAAGAAAAAAATAGTTATTTTTTTAGATATATTGTTGAGTATGTTCAATACAAATAAATGAAAAAAATATATATATATTTGTAAATATGTTCAATATAAATAAAATACTTATTTTTTCCCCCTTAATTTCTTTTGTTAACATTTACTATATTAATTAACATGAATATTTAAATAGCATTTATGAAGTGTAGTTAATATTAAGTAAAAAAATTACTAATATATTATTAATTAAAATGTATAGTTGTATCTGTTAACATTAGTTAATGTACTATGAACTAAGATGAACATTTTATTAACTAACATTAATATACAGTATATATATAGTTAATTTTTTGTTCATGTTAGTTAATGCATTAACTAATGTTAACAAGAGAGACCATATTGAAGTGTTACCAAAACATTTAATTATTTATTATTATTTTAAGGATCTATAAGTATTTGTGAAATAATTTTGCCTGCATTACAGCTTAGTATTACAGACAAAATCACAGATATAAATAAAGAGACTTTTAAACCAAGAGTGTAAAATAGAATCTCTCTCTTTCTCTCTCTCTCACACACACACACACACACATACACACACACAAACAATACAAGATTCTTTATGACTCAAACTGTGTAGTTGAATTGGTTTTTAAAGGGCTCATAAAAGCAAGAATAAGATATGATTTTATTTTTTATCTATCCATGAAGAAGGTGGAAAATTTTGAGGATATTTGGAGTGTAGAAAACTTACTGTGTTGGGTTGATAATGATGTATTGGTCTTTTGCTGAGATTATGGGATGATGTAATGAAGTGTTTGTAATGGTTTTTTAGAGCTTTTGTATCTAATAAAGGTGTTATAAATTCTCAAAAATTCTCTCTCTCTCACACCCAAGCACCCACCCACCCCCACACTCAACACACACACCCACCCCCTCCCCTCACACACAGAGGTAGGCTACGTTTACACAACAACGATGTAGTTACATTTTTTAAATAAAGTTTCACGTATACACGATAACATTTTCAAAACGATTCGCGTTTACACATCCGCGAAAACGGTCAAAAACTCTGTATTATGTATGCCAGGCCAGTAGTTGGCACTGTCACCTTTATAGTAAACAGTACCTGTAGGGAAGTGACGATTATATGTTGTATATGATGCGTCTCCGCTGTTGGTTGTAATATTGGTGAAGTAAATCCACACTTGAGCAGCAACAACAGTACCATCTACTCCGCCATTGTTGTGTATGTTTGTTTGCGCTTGCCTTTAAAATCGACACATACTGCGCATGTCTACATAACATGTACTACAAAAAAAAAAACTTAAAAACACGTACTACGCACACGCATGACGTCACCATTTTCAAAGATTCCCGTATTGGGTGTTTACACGGAAACAATAACGGTGGAGTTTTCAAAAATATGCGTTTTCAGTGCCTAAAACGCAGTTGTCATGTAAACAAACAGACAAAATGCATAAAAAGTTTCCAGTTTTTGGCTGAAAACGTTGTCGTGTAAACGGCCCCTTAGAAAGAGATCAGATGTCTAATAGTTTTTTAATTTTCTGTTATCAATAGAGCATTGTAAATGAATGAAAATAAGCATGTTTCCTCAAAATGACTTGCTCTCCATAAGTAAAAAGTTTGAAGAGTTTGGATAATGTACTTTAAAAATATAAGACAATTACTGTTTCCTCTTTTACTGTTACTTTAATAAATTGCCATGGCAACACCGTTCAAGACATCCTAAATCCGTTCGCAATTTAAGTTCCTCAATATTTTGCAATCATGTTGACAAAGTTTGGTGTGAATTCCATGATTTTCATACGAGTAGTATGCATTAATTCACAGCCATATTTTTCCAAAAATCCACATTCAAATCAAAATAGCCGACTTCCTGTTGGTCGTAGCTAATGACTGTAAATTAGAAGGTTGTCCGCATTGATGAGAACAATATATGCACCAAGTTTGGTGACTGTAGGAAAAACTAACCCCCTCAGTTTTGTCAAAAGGTGGTGCTATAGAGCGCCTCCTCCACGCCCATTTATGAGCTTTTGCCAGTGTCTAACTATCATTAATACTAATGTGTGTGTTGAGTTTCATGAAATTCTAAGCATGTTATCTGCCTCAAAAACACAGGAAACAAATGTTAAAGTTTGATGCGTTGCCATGGTAATAATATTTAAGATGCTGAATTCAAAGCATTTTGAAAATGACACACTTCCTGCTGCCAGTTGGTGGCGCTATAACTTTCAGTCATAATAGTCATAAACCGCTGAAGTTTAATCAAAATCAGACAATGTGTGCAATAGGTATTACACACATCCTGTTTATCATTTCTCGCCATAATTTCGTCGCCTCGCCACGGGTAAACCGTTTGCGATATTAAAAATCCCTTCACAATTTTTGAGGTCATGCTGACCGAGTTTGGTGGCCATTGTCCTAGGCCATCCTAGGAGGAGTATATCAAATTCCAGAGCATGTGCTTTTTACACAGCCCAGCATAGCCAACTTCCTGTTTTGGGCGGAGCCTATGACATGCAGTGCTAAAGTTGTTCGGCTCAATGTGATCTATATGTGTACCGAGATTCATATCAATACGTGTAATAAGTATGTGTGAGATATACATCAAGTTTTCTGACTGTGTTCCAGGGGGTGCCGTAGAGCATTATACAGCCAATGAAAAAAATAAATAAAAAAAACAGCATAGACATAATTATCGGTTATCTGTATTTAGTGGTTATCTGTTATTTTAAGCATTATATTTCATGATTAATATTATAATTAGCATTATAAATAGGAATACAAAATATATTGGTGACCATATACAGCCAAAATGAATGAATGAATGAATGAAAATAGCACAGAGATAATTATTGGCTATTTGTAATTGTAAGCATTATAATTCAGGATTAATATTATAATAATGTTCCGCCAATAGACAGATGGATGGATGGATGGATGGATAGATAGATTATCGGTTATCTGTATCTGCTAAAATAAATAATATTATTAAACATGAACATAAATCATTATGTTAGTGATCAACAAAAAATAAAGTAACTGAAAAATTTAAAAATATTGTTAATAGTTATTAAACATAAAATAATTAAAAACGAACAGGATTAAAACAATTATTATAATAATTATTAACAACTATCTGTTATCAATTTAAAAATAAAGTGCATAGGTGCATCTCTTTATTTATAAGATATATAAAATGCCCAAAGAGCTTTTACAATAAACATTGTTTGGCTTTTCTACCGCCCAAATCTACGTAAATCTTAAAAGTCAATATAAAAGCCATTTTCTTCCATAATATGACATATGTCTGATTAAAACAGAATGAAGAAATCAATAAAGAAAAAAAATAAACAATGAATTGTGGCAAGATTTTAGAAAGCTGCCTAAAAAAATGACTAAATAGGATGCGGGTGAGGATTACAAATCTTCTATTTACAGACACAATTAATCACGAGCCTGGAAAAACCATGAGCGTCTCCGAGCGTGTCGTATTAAACAGTTTGCTAATAAAAATATTTGTTTTCTAAAACAATTCATAATACCAATTCAAACAGACTGAAGGGGACGCAGAGGAACTGAACAGAACCTGACCCTAAACGCGTTACGAAACAAACCTAATGTCGGCGTCTCGTCTCATTAGGACAAGTTGTGTGCCATATGTGCCAGTCATCCATGTGAACTCAAGTGTGCTGCTTTGAACAATGGCCCATTAGCTAATGGAAATGTCGCAAATGTTTCCCCGTCCCAGTTAATTGGGCTAAAATGTCCACTTAAATGAAAATTCACCAAGCAAAGAGATAATGACACTGCGCTTAAAAAGAACAACGTTGTGTCGCAAATTTAACGCTCCTCAATTAATAAAGTCCAACAAGGATGGCTTTAACGAGGCGAGCGTCTTGATAGTGTTAAAGCGGACGAAAGAGGCGAGAAATAAGATGAAAGTGTGCCGGGTTCATTTCTGATGTGTTATTAGGCGGCTGCTGGACAAGATGTCCCACAATGGACAGGTGATTATGGGAAATGAGGTGGCAATAGTGGCTTTCTTGCATTCTCCACCTCCATTTCTCAGCTGGCTCTCATTTTATCTGGGCTGAAGGAGAGTTCTCGGCGTTATGACCTCCTCAGGTGGCCACGCTGAGATTACCGCCTTTGAAACGAGAGCTATTTGATGGGGAGACGCCGAGAGCAGACAGGAGAGAGACGCCGTCGAAAAATTCACACCACGCCACTTCAAGGAGCCACCGAGAAATGTCAGGGTAGGTTTAGCGCGCAAAGCCGGTAAAAATGAGGGCACTCTTTGAACTGGAGGACTTTGATTAGACAAAAGATCGTCTGCTTTGGAACAAGACAAGGACGCGACGGCAAAAACATTTAGTCAGTATCTGTTTTCAGTATTTATCGGTTATCTGTAATTATGATTAGCATTATAATTCAGGATTAATATTATAATTAGCACTAAATAGGAATGCACAATATATTGGTGATCATGTACAGCTAATATAAATAAATAATTCACACCACGCCACTTCAAGGAGCCACCGAGAAATGTCAGGGTAGGTTTAGCGCGCAAAGCCGGTAAAAATGAGGGCACTCTTTGAACTGGAGGACTTTGATTAGACAAAAGATCGTCTGCTTTGGAACAAGACAAGGACGCGACGGCAAAAACATTTAGTCAGTATCTGTTTTCAGTATTTATCGGTTATCTGTAATTATGATTAGCATTATAATTCAGGATTAATATTATAATTAGCACTGTAAATAGGAATGCACAATATATTGGTGATCATGTACAGCTAATATAAATAAATAAACAAACAAACAAACAAACAGCATAGAGAAAATTATCGGTTATCTGCATTTATCGCTATCTGTAATTATAAGCATTATAATTCAGGATTAATATTATAATTCACATTGTAAATAGGAATGCACAAGTTATTGGTGATCATAAACAGCTAAAATAAATAAATCAATATTTTTTTTTAAAACAGCATAGAGATAATTATCGGTTATCTGCATTGATCAGTTATCTGTAATTATAAGCATTATACATGCATAATAAATTGCTTGCCAAATATAGGCTAAATAAATAAATATTTTTTTATAAAAGCATCATTATCGGTTATCCGTGTCCACAAAGATAAATAATAATATTAAACATTAATATAAATGGTTATGTTAGTCATCAGTGACAAAAAATTAAGACAATTAAAAAATTTAAAATAAATTGTTAATAATATAAAAATAATTTAACATAATTATCGGTTAACGTTTTAAAATTTCTACATTGGTGCATCACTTTATTTATAAGAGATACCTATATGTATATAAATATATAATATAATATATAATATATAAATGCCCAAACAGCATTTATAATAGACATGTTGCGTTTTTCTTAAAAATAATGTTTGGCTTTTCTATCTCCCAAAGTCAAAAAATTTAAATCTTAAAAGTTAATATAAAATCCATTTTTCTTCCATGTCAGTCTAGGTTTAACGTACAAAGCTGGCAAAAATGAGGACGCTCTTTGAACTGAATGATTTGGACAAAGCAAAACATCCATTTTGTTTAGAGACAAGGGCGGCGATGGCAAAAATGTCTGTGAAACTGTATGGATGTTCAATTTCATTTGGACATTCAAAACCTTGAAATAAATATGAAATAAAGATGACTGACAGGCCGTACCCGATTATTAACTAATCAACTGCATCAGTAGTGACACTAATTAGAAAAAACAGCAAGTGCACCTGAAATTGACAGTTAAATTAAAGTTAATTGACAATATATGTCACTCTGGCGCACTTCAAAGTACACATTCGAAAGGAGAATCTGACAAATGATACGAAAATAATGTTGAAATGCAAAAAAGCTCTATTTTCTTTATGCTAAATATTTTCCTTTTGATTTTTCATTTGATTTTGAGGTGAAATATGACCTAGAAATACATCTGACACAGGTTTTGTGAGATGAGTTCAGAGAAAAGTTCATGTGTCAAGTGATTGAGGTGGTTTGTTGATACCTGGGGTCTGGAAGTTGATTCGTCTCATCTCCACCGGGTCTGTGGGGTGGTGAGGGGTGATATCGGCGTTGTTCAGCAAACATTTCGTCCGTGGCTCTGACTCTTTACGTTTGCTGCTTTAGAAAAGGATAGAAAATGCAAGGACTCAATGAAATCTGACAAACGAGACCGAAAAAGAACAAGTACACCAAATCACAAGTGCACAAAATGACCACCCAGTGTTTCCTGACCAATTCAGATCAATGACTCATGATTTAGAATGATTCATCAATCAGTTTGACTGATTCAATTAGTGCCATGCACTTATACTGTTAACAGGTATTAATAAAAGTCTGCACACTACTTTGTTTGTCAGTATTTACCAGTGCAGAAAACACTGTTTATAGTCTATCATCGAGGAAGCTAGATGCTAGCACAAACAAAGCTATGTCCACAAACACCACAGCCGAGGGGCACATTGGTTGAACCCACCATTTCATTGCACTGTTTTTCTCTGCCATCTAATTAAAAGTTGCTTTTATGCTGAGGCAGGTTGTTTTCTTTTGCCCCCTTGAAAACAGCAATAAAGTACAGCTAAGCCTTACCTGTCAGGCTTGCTGCTTCCAAAGAAAGCATTGAAGTGAAATAAATATATAAAAGGGAGAAAACACAACAAGAGAACAAGGGAGAGGAGAGGAAGAAAATCAATAGAGAGCATTTAAATTCACAGGGCAGGCTAGCGGAGCCAGATTATCTCATCTGCATTTGGACAGACCTGTAAAAGATGTGTGTTTGCACCCACCGGGGGGCTATACGATCTCCAGACACCAGAGGTCAAACTCAAGGTCCTGCCGAGGGAGGAAATACTAGCCAGGAGTCGTCCGCTTTTAACCTGGCTCTAGAGGCACTAATGAAGAATAGCTTCCCTTTGAGTTTCAGCACGCTTGCATGCTAAAAAGTAAAGCGGTCTGCTTTGGCTCTGAAGCTAACAGCTATTAGCTATCACCTCATTAATTTTTAATACGATCGAATTGATTGCTCTGCTCAGCTCCGCTTTGAACTTCTTCAAACTATGCCAATGCTGAGGGCTAAAATAAGCTTAAATCATTCTTTTAGCATTTCTGCACCTCAAAATGCATCTAGAGTGTCAGAGCGTAAGTTTGAAGACTGCCCCAACTACTCATTAACTGAAGAACTGAAATTTGTGCCCAAAACTGAAATGTATAATTTATATTATATTACAATTCCATTTACAAGTACACAATTACAAGTACAATTATATTATATTAATATATTTATAAATGTCCTTACAAAATATTTTAATGAATAATAATAGAAAATAGTATTTTATTTATTTTCTATTTAATTTATTGTGACCAAGATTTACATTTATAAATAAATTAACTAATTAATTAATTAATTAATATATTATAAATGTCTGTACAAAACGTTTTAATGAATAAAACCAAACTATAGTATTTTATTATATTTACTTCAATTTGATTAGATTTAAATTTATTGGGTCAGAAACTGAAATTTATAAATACATTATATTAATAGACATTGTAAATGTTTTTACAAAATATTTTAATTTATATAGTAATTAATTCTACTATTTGTCAATTGTAACTAATCATATTAATCTGTAAATTATAATTATAAATGTCTTAACAAAAGGTTTTCAATGTAGTCATTTATTATATTTATTTTCAATTTGAATGAATTAAAATATATATATATTTTTATTTTTTTTTATTTTTTTTAACAAAACAATGCATAACTATTTTTCATAAAACAACAGATAAGACAATAATACATACATTTTTTTTATATTATTGTTTTTAAATAAAATGTTTTGTAAAGATTTGTTTTATAATATATATAAAAAAATTATATATATATATATATATATAAATACTATTTATATAGATTTTTATATATAAAATATAATATATCATTTTTGTGAAGGCACAAATTTCAAGTATTAAAGATAATGAGAAGCTTAATTTAGTTCTCATTTTGACTGGTAGTGTAAATTGTACTAATCGAAATAGTTTATATTCATTAACATGTCAAAGGTCCACTCACTTCTTGTAGAGGAGAATCGCAATCACAATACAGATTATGAAGACCACAGCGAGAACGGGCCCCACCACCCAGATGAGTCCATCCCCTCCCGTATCTATGGGCTGAGGGTCCACATCTGGAGCTGTGACTGGATCAGTGTAGGGGCTGGACGCAAACGTTTTCTGCACAAAAGCAAAAAAAGGTTATAGCTATCTGCATTTGCCACTTTGCACGAGTCTTAAAACTTAAATTTCACTCACCCCTCCGGTGGTGTTGAGCTCAGCAAGGATAAAGAACACATATTCCTGCCCGGGGTCCAGAGGCCGGTTTTCAAAGCTGCTGTACACCATCTGGTTGCCCAGGGTGAAGGACGGCGGCATGGATGAGGGCTTGAAGCTGGCAGCAATGTAGGGCCGCTTCCCATCCACCTGCTTGAGCTGACGGGTGGTTCGAGCGTGACGTTGACCGAGTCTTCTGTCGCCCAACAGCTGTTGGAGAAAAAGACTGCTTGAGGAGAACTGAAACCAGCATCTAAAACACAACATATTCTGGTTGATTCTTCTGGGAACACAACTATCAAACAACTAGCAGCTGATGCTAAATAAAATGGGTTATTTACTCAAAAAAACAAACAAACAAAAACCAATCATTTTGAAGTCAAATAATACATAAACAGAATACAGGCACCTATTCGCCATTCACAGTTCAAGGTCAAGCGGCCAAGCGTGGCAGTTTGCCAGCGGGTAAGGATGAGAGCTGTGCCACAATGCTCCTGCGAGAACACTTTCCATGGCTTTGGCTCCACTGTGTCTGTGACACAAGGACAAAGACTTGAGAAAATAAGCTGCGAGTATGTTCACCTCTTCTAGGTCCAATTCATCTGGGCTCTTGATATGTCGGATTGGACCTCTTCCCTTCTTCAGAGGAACCACCACAACATAGACCGCCCTGCAAGAGGTCAAGATGGTGCAAAAAACCATTTCAAAAATGGCTAGTCAAAGAATTGTACAGAAAAATAACTACCTGTCCACTAAATGTGATTATTTTTCCATGTTCCATAAAACTGGGAACATCTAGCTGAACGATTTTCAACAAAACCTGAAAAATTCCCTACACAAGTATGCAAACGCAGAAGTTTCAAGCTAAGCAAGCTTGATGTTACTTTTCGAAACAAACACAAAACGCAGTTCTTAAGTATGTGCTGCATTATCAGTATGGCCACAAGGGGCACTATAGAAGACAACAGAGCAAACTATCTTCTACTGTGAGTTTTTTTGTCATTACTCCAAAACCAACACTTTTTTTTATAAGATTTATTTTTGGCATTCTTGCCTTTATTATGATAGGATAGATCAGAGCTGACAGGAAGTGGAAGTTAAGACGGACTTCGAACTCAGGACGCCAATAGTGCAACAGCACTGTATGTCTGTACGCTGCCCACAAGGCTACCTTTTTAAGATTTATTTTAGGTGTTTTATGCCTTTATTTCGATAGGATAGTAAGTTGACAGGAAGCGAAGTGGGGGGGCGGGTAGGGAAAGGTCCGTAAGTCGGAACTTGAAATTGGGACACCTGAAGGACAACGGCGCTACATGTCAGCACGCTGCCCATGAGGCTATTGGCGCTGACAACATCGACACTTTTAAAGAACCCCATATTTCCAATTTGCTTGCGTCTGCGTTCACATGCTTGCATAGAATACGTTTCTGACCTAGAACAGCATTTGGTTTTCCTTACTTGATCAACTCTTTGGATTCCAGCGGTGGGAAGACAATGGTCAGAGTACTGTCTGGCTCTCTTTTCAGGTCCAACTCTGGCTTTCGGACCAGAATAGGTGGCGCCGTTCTTGCGATGAGCTTGTGTTTGGGTCCACCGTCACTGCTCTCCTGGCAGGTGATTCTGAACTCATAGGTGCTGTTGGGTCGCAAGTTGGTGATGAGAGCTTTGGTCATCCTAGCGTCAATGTCAACCTTCTGCCGGTTGTACTCGATCTGTGGACCAATGTGCATCGATAAATTGTTCAAAAACAGATCCTGGCAATAAGATTGATATTGAATGAACAAAACAGGATTCATTAGCTCGCTTACCATGCAGCGGTACGGGAAGCGGCTATCGAAAAACTTCCAGGTCAGCAGTACCGTGGTTTTGGTGGCCAGCTTCACGGTGAAGTTCTTAGGAACATCTGTCCAGAGGTGAACGGAGGAAAGACACTTTAGAAATTGAAAAAGCACAACAAGACTGAAGGGATAGAAGGCTGACAGAGTGTTCGATGCTTGCGACCAGTTTTCCCCCAAAGGAGAGGGGCTTTGGTCCCTCTGAGTGAGCGGTGTGTGGCGCTAGCTGTGAAGGGGAGGGGGGAGGCGCTCAGTTGGGACAAACAGCACGCTAGACTAGACTGGTGAACACAGAACCACAGGATCGCACAGTACTCTGCCTGCCCTGGCCCGGCAGTGCCGCCCCAACAAGAACATTTGGCAAGCAGCTCCCATAATCCCCCCTGAACGATTCCAGAATAGCTGAACCCACATTATGTTTGAGTAACCCACTGCTGCGTGCTCTCGAATTTGGATAGGCACTGCCGTGGCAGAAAGCCCGACAGGAATGAGAACAATCCCCAAACACAGTTGTCATGCCCACACTTGTTAGCAGTGCATCATGGGACACCATGCTGCAAACCATCCCAGTGTGGGAGCGGGGGGGTGGGGGGAAAGGTGAGTACAGAAAAGAGGAACCGTTAAACCAAACAACGAAAAATGCAGAAGAAAACCCAAACAAAGTAAACAAATGTGCCTGATTTGACTTCAGATCTGGGATCTCCTTGACGTGGCTCTCGCCTACCTTGGAATACTAGGGGAGTTTTGTGATTGGATGAGTGAATGTGCTGGGCGTGTCTGACCAATCGGCACTTACCTCACAAAAATTGACGCTCCTCCCCTTTCAAAACTGACTGACTTTAACTTACTGACTTATTTTACCTTGTTGTGGGGGAGGGTGTTAGTGAGGTATGTGGCTCCCAGAGAACTTTATATAATCGGGTGTAGGTGCTTGCATTGTAGAGGTTTGTCCCTTGAGGCGGGGAAATGAGCAACCCATACCTGCTTCGTAGGCCACTGTTTGATACTGGATCGATGGGCTGTAGGGCCCTGGACCTACACTGGTGTGCGCTCGAATTTTCACATCGTACACTGCGTTGGGCCTCAGGCTGTTGAGGGTGTAACTGTTCTCACTTGCCGGTAGACGCAGTTCCTTGGGTCCGCCAACCATTCCGGCCTCTTGGTAAGCCAGTGTGTATTCTGTTATAGCGCCGTTGCGCTCCGCTAGCACCGGAGGCAACCAGGCAAATTGGAGCGAGCAGCAGGTAATGTTAGACCCTTCGATTATTTGTGGATACCCTCGAGGAACCTCCTCTGGGACTTTTAGTTCTCGGGTAGCCTCTTCACCAAATCCCGATCTGGACTTGGCGGACACTTTGAAGACATACGTGGCCCCTCGGTGGATATTGCTAATGGAATATTCCAGCTCCTGAGGGCCGAACTCCAGCGTGGCCAGGGGACTCACATCCTTTCGGCCGATCTGAAGCCGATAGCCTTGCACCTCGAGACCCGGAGCGACGAAATCTGGGGGTTGCCAGCGCACTAATGCGGTAGTCTCTGAGTTTTGGTTGACGGAGAGAAAGGGAGGCCCCGGTACTGCAGAGAGAGAAAGAGGGACATTACATTCAATTGAAATGAACCGCATCTCACTTAAGTCTGTTGTATCGTAACTAGGTGTATTTTCATCCTGGTACTCCCTACTAAAGAAAAGCCATCTAAAATGACTTTAAATGGATTTATTACAAACCTAGTTCCTGTAAAGTACCATTATATAAGCATGTACATTTTGTACAAACTATCATAAAGGCACTAACAGCACATATACTCCTTACTCCAAATGTTACCCAGAGAGTCTGCGAGTCAGAACAACCTGTTTTGAAAAAGCTATTCATTTTTAAGTGACTAGATGGTTGTTGAACAGATCACTGGATGAGAGATGGTGGGTTAACAGCTGTATGATAGAGAAGGAGAGCATGAGAACAGACAGGAGGACGAATGACTCCAGGAAAAAAAAGAAGTGCTGATGTAGGTGACGGGGAAAAGGCGCAATCTGCTGCAGCGAGAGGACAACGAGGGTCAGAGACTCCGTGATTGTGGCCCGCTTCCCCTTGCCATTGGCACTCCAGTCCACTCCACTGGACGACACACAATCCTCTCCACAGGACCACAGACACGTTTCCCATTAGGCCTTGCATTAACGGCCACTGTTGACCCACAGCCACTGATTAAGATAGGATTACGTTTCACACTCACGCCCTCCCCCTTCCATACTTCCCTTTCTCTCTCTGCCCTTCTCATCTCCAGTGGAGGAGACGCCGCTACAAAAAAGAGGAACAAAATAAAATAACCTTCAGCTAACATGCAATTAACCTGCCGACAGGTCTTACAGGGAGTTATATTAAGCGTATAAAGCACGACTGGCAGCTGACATGACTTAGCCCTGAGAAAACTGCAGCGCTGCATTCTGGGCCAAACTGATACCAAATATACAAAAGACAAGGGCAAAACCAACCAAATATGTCTGAATATAACTGTCCGACTAAATTTTCTCAGCACAGGATAACAAAAAGTTAAACGTAATTAACATTCTTTAATTTTTCTACAATACACAAGAATTTAATCAAAGTAACATTCCACAAATGAACATGTTTGTAGTGATTTTACTATGGTAAAGGGCACATGGGCATCAAGCAAAGTTGTTGCTTTTATAAAATTTCAGCAACAGCAGAAACAGACACAACTGTTCAATATATAATAAAATTAAATCTTCTACTAAGTGCTCAGCTATCTGTTTACAGTTTTCAAGAAATTTACCAATTTGGTGCACCAATAAAGATTTCAAAGACAGCTGAACTAATCTAATTCTAGAGCTGGAACTACACGTTCCATAAAAATAAACAAAATCAATTTATGAGCACTATAATGCCAGTTTGTAATCCCATAATCCAAAAACCTCAATCTACAGAAAGTTCAACTCCATGCCACAGTATCCTGGCATCAGACGATATTAGACAAGAAGCTCCAGAGACCAACCGAGGAGCTTCACTCTCCAGAATCAGGATTGGAGCAAGTGGCCCTAAGTGGACCAATTAATTGAAGAGAATAACCACAGTGCAGGGAGGATTGTGAGTCATCCAGTCTCTCTGTTCCCTGAGCCGTGGCGGCCATCCAAGCGGACACTCGTGAAGAACACCTCCTGCCCCTGCATTAGCATGCAATCTGCTCATCTCCCACAAGGATGAAAGGAGACAGGAGGAAATTAAAAAAAGGAAGGCTCGCACTTGATCGGAATCTGGCCTACCGACGCCTAAACTTAAAGATGTGACGGTTTGTGTTTAAAGCACGTGGAATCGAGAATGATAAGGCGCATTAGCAAAGGGTTTGACAGCATGCACATCAACCAGTCCATCGGCTCTGAAACAAGAACAGAATCAATCATTCCTGTGTTATTCCTCCTGGACAACAGGCAGCATCAATTAGATCGATAGAAGGACATCTGCTTTGAGATCAAGGCGCAGGAAACCGATAACGTAGCTCTTTGAACGCAGCATTAATAATGTTTGTCAATATGGTTGACGTGTGCTTAAACATAATACAAAAAACACCAGAAATGGCGGAAATTGACTTTTTTTGTGCATTTGAACGGGTGCTATTTTCGGATCATTGACATATATATTTATATGTCAATTATCCAATTTATATTAATATTTTAAATTAGTTTTTATTTTAATTCATATTGTTAATAATTCTGTCATTTTTCTTAAATTAGTCATGCTATAAATATATAGTTTCTATTCATTTTTATTTTATTTTGTTATTTTAGTAATATTAGTATTATTTTTAATGATTTGAATTCATGCTAATAACCCTGAATATTTTAAATATATATATATATTTTTAGAGGTTTTGCTATTTAATTTTAGTTGTAGTAATTTTGTTGTCTGTTTTGCCATTTTTCGTTTACATTTATAGTTTTTATTAATTTATATCTTAGTTGTGTTATTTTAGTGCTTAAACAAAAATGAGAAATGTTGCCTTGGCACCTTGCTGAAATGAAGTATATGGTTTTTATTTCATTTCAGTTGATGTTTTATTTTATATTTTATTTAACGATAACAACCCTGATTTTCACCACTAAAACATTACTGCTCACTCCAGCGCACATTATTTTGTTGCATGCAACTGGAATGACATCTTGGCGTGTTCGTAGAGCCTGACTGACGGGCTTCACGCTGCCGAGTCTCCGTTCTGAAGTGTATCTTCGACATGCAGAATGGCAGCTCGGGGACGGCCGGCTCTCTCAAGATGACAGGCGGCCTTGTGGAAGGTTCAGGGTTTGAAAGGGGCGGGTCGGCCCTTATCAATACAATAAGGCAGGGGCTTAAGTTGTCTGACAGCATTATGTAGCAGAAATGAGGCATGAAAGTGCCCCGGAGTGGCTCCTCTGAGCCCCATTGGTCAAGCTTCCCCTCTGTTCTGGCACATGAAAGAGCACGGTGCCACTTCTTTAAGTAGGGCTGAGTCTGCCCTTGTTTATTTCTTTCTTTCTTTTGTCTGCTGTAAGCATTTCGCCACACTTTCGGAGGCGGGAAGCGCAGGGACATCCTTCCTTTGACTGCGCCACATCACTGTGTGAGTGAGAGGGAGAGAGACAGGCATTCAGAATGACATGCATATATGGCGCCGCTGTCACACTTGGCATCTGCAATCGGCACACCTGTCTCGTCAGCGTCTGGAGCTTGAGAGCTAACTGCAGAGGAAAACTGACTACGCATATGTGGCTAGCTAATATATCTTATTAGCATTATTCATATACTATACTGCTCAAAAGGTACTTCAAAATATATCATGCTATTAGCATGATGGTAGTGTCCAAAATTCAGTCAAACCCCCCCTGTTCTTACACTATGGATGCATATTTTCAAAACGGACTAGCTAGTGGGCTGTCATGTGAAAATCTTACCATCAGCAAGGATTAGCACTATTTTAACTTAACAAGGCATCTTAAAAGAAAAAGCTCATGGCGTCAGATGCATAAATAACAATGAGAAGCAACACAAAAGCCAAAACATGATCATCTATGTGTACAGAGATAGAATACTTATAAGAATACCATGGTATTAGCATGATGGTAGTGTCCAAAACTCACTAGCGTGGTATTCACTTTTCTGGTACGTTTAGGCAAAGCCAACCTGATCATTCTTACACGAGGGATGTATAAAAAGACATATTTTCAAAAGAGACCAGTTAGATGGCTTGTAGAAGAAGTGAATAATCAGACAGGATTAGTGCCATTTTTACTCAATGTTGTACCTTAAAATAAAACACTCATGGCGTCAGACACATAAAAAACAAAATATGAAAACAGCTAAAACATGTTTGTCTGCATGTGTATAGAGAAAAATACGTATAAAAATGTCATTAACATTGCATGGAAATAGTGATTCACTTCCCTGTACAATTAGGCTAACACAGCAAGCGAATTCATTAATCTGTGGTTAACTAGTCCATCATTCTGACCCACTAATGCCTTACTCAAACTTCAGCCCTCTACATCAGTTCATGTTTTCTGAAAACGAAACTTTGTTGCAGTAGCAGGCCATGTGTGGCTAACTGCTAATACACAATCCCAGCTATCCGTTCCCTTATAGCTTTTATGTACTCCAGACACACTATATAGGCCATGTTTGTTTTTTCTTATTCGATTGAAGTCCCTTAAGGTTCATTTTGCTCCTGTAGCTCATAACACCTGGCCTGCGGTGCTCTGGAGCTCAGCTAATGATAACGTCATTATTACCGACCTGCTCCTTTAGTCACCACCAGCTTGGGTTTGCTGCGGGCTCCGTCTCCTTTGGTGGTGTAGGCTGCCACGGTGATGGAGTACGTGGTGTCAGGCTGCAGGCCTCCGATGACCATCTCCTGTGGTTAATGGACACAAAGAGGGAAGTTAGCACTATGTTAGGGAACTGAATTTTTTAAAGACTTTACTACATGTCACCTGCACAGGCCTGGCGTCAGTTTCCTCTCTTTTCAATGCCACGGCCTGCAATCTGTATTCTGCTGTCTTTTTTTAAAAAAGTATATTAACCTAGCAACTTGTCACATTAATACCGAATGTATGACTGATATTAACACCTCTAATATTATCAAATTAAATAAAAATTATATATATATATATATATATATATATATATATATATATATATATATATATATATATAAAAAATTTAATATATTTTTTATTATAAAA